>NC_064810.1:1507838-1509903 GCF_023721935.1 Panthera uncia
CCCCCGTCCCGATACGCGCCCCCGTCCGGATACGCGCCCCCGTCCGGATACGCGCCCCCGGCCCGATACGCGCCCCTGTCCCTGTCCCGATACGCACCCCTGTCCCGATACGCACCCCTGTCCTGAAGCCCCGGTCCAGCCTCAGGCGCCGCAGCCTACCCGGCTGTCCGGGCCTCCACCGCTCATCTCTAGGTGACAGGATGTTCCCGCAGCGGCCCCTCGGGGCTGGTCGGGACAGGGGCCAGCAGCCCTGGCCAGCCCAGCATCTTGGCAGGGCCCCCAGGCCTGGCGTGTTTCTCCTCGCGTCTCTGCCCTAAAGTGGACTTTTGGGAACAGGGAACAGCCGGCATGGGGAGGGCGGGGGGAGCTGCCGTGTCACTCTCCTCCCCCACCTGGGAGACCGCCCCGTTGGCCATGTGACCCGCCAGGAGACCACGGGGCCGCCGCAGACCTTCTCTGGCATAGATGGCTTTGAACATTGGGGAGATTCCCGACTCATCGTGGCCTAGTGATTTTCTGATTCCTTAGACTTTTGTTTTTTCTCTTTTTCTCCCCAGAATCACCTGGCTGGGGGGAGAGGGCGCGCAGACTTTCAGAGATGACCAGACAAATGGAAAATGCCAACTTTCAAGTCCAGACATTTTTATTTATCTGTGGGCAAAACTAACAAAACCCTTCAGGACACTTTTAAAGCGGCAAGAACTTCCTCACCTTATGCAGATTTAAAAAATGAATGAAAGTGATTCAATTAGACTGTAAAATGTGAATTTAGACAGAGAACTTCGGGCTGAAAATAAACATTTGCGGAGCCTTAAAATACCAGCAACTGCAGTGAGGGTGGCTTCCCCCCTTAATTACCACGTTCACGTCCAGAAATAGAGAGACCTCTGTGCCGGGCATACAGCTCGAAGCCACAAACTCACATTCTCTGTGGCTTTGACCAAAAAACCAAAAATCAAGGCAGTCTCCAGAGCCAAGTCCACTCGGAGAGCTGAGCACCCACTGGGTGGGCTGGGTGCACAGCGGCTTTCTACCCTTTTTATGATCAGCGGCAAGAACTCTTTCTTCACAGATAAAATCTGACCCCATCATATACGTCAGGTCAGGGGGAGCTGCCCCAGCCAGCCTCCCCACCCCCTGAAGGGCCGCGGCATCCCCTGTCCCCTCTGGAGTCCAGGCAGCCGTCAGCAGGACCGAGACCCCTGCCTGAGGGACACAGACACAGGGAGCGGGGCGGGGGGGACGGGGATGTCGTCTCTGGAGCTGCAGCGTGGAGTCTAGACTGGGGGGTGGGCGTTTCACGGAGAAGGGGGTGCTGGTGACAGCCTGGGGTCCGTCCAGGCGGGCCCAGGGTTCACAGAGCAGCTGACACCAGGGTGGCCGGAGCAGGGTGCCAGACCAGGTGGAACGCAAGAGGTTCGCTTCTCGTACAGGAAAAGGTGGCACCGTCTTCCCTACCGCCGACCCCCTGGGTCTCACGGTGGCATGTGTGATGGCTTCCACCAGACCTTGGGTCTCAAGGACAACCCAGCAGGCTGTCTGCTCCTGTCCCCCCTCACACCTTTGCCCTGAGGGCTCCTCCCAGTCTGTCATCTGGCCTGGGAGGCATGAAGGACCACCCTGGGAGTGCCCCCCAATCGCTCCAGGCACATTTGCAGGAGCACCACCCCCCAGGGAACACCCCTTCCCAGTATCTTCCCAAGAGTTACCCCCCAGGAGCACCTCCCAGGAACATCCCCTGGGAGCACCCTCCCCAGGAGTGTCCCGCCTCAAGAGTTCCCCCCCCAGGAATATCCCCCAGGAACATCCAGGAGCATTCCCCCAGGAGCACCCCCCCAGGAACACCTCCCAGGAGCACCCCCAGGAGCACCCTCCCCAGGAGTGTCCCCTCCCAGGAGTTCCCCACCCCAGGAATATCCCCCCAGGAACATCCAGGAACATTCCCCCAAGAGCACCCCCCAGGATCACCCTCCCCAGGAGCACCCCCCCAGGAGCACCTCCCAGGAGCATCCCCTGGGAGCATCCTCCCCAGGAGTGTTCCCCCCCCCCCCAGGAGATCCCCCCC
>NC_064810.1:1510003-1520232 GCF_023721935.1 Panthera uncia
CAGGAATATCCCCCCAGGAACATCCAGGAACATTCCCCCAGGAGCACCCCCCCCCAGGAACACCCCCAGGAGCTCCCTGCCCCACTGCCCAGGGGGGGATGCCCTGTGCCACCTCATGCCTCTGGTAGTGGCCAGACCTGAAACGAGAGCCGTACGCCTCGGCTTCTTTGAAAATGCCGACGCTTCCGTTTGAGGACAGATAACACCTGTCAGGGGCTTGAAGTCAGGGAGCACAGGTGGCTCCTCTCCCCCGTGCCCCCGCCCTGGGCATCCTGCCGACGACCACTGTGTCAGGGTTCTGTGGTGTCTCTGGGGATATCGCAGGAGGGTATCTCTTCCCTCCTGCCCTTGCTGTTGTCTGTACTGAGGACTGGCCCTCCCTCGCTGCTCAGAAAGAGCGTCCCCTGCTCCGTCCTGCGGCGAGCAGCCCGGGGCGGGCCTCGGCTGGGCTCACCTCGGGGGGGCGGCTGTCGGTTTCCCGTCTCAGGGTCCGACGGACGGAAGCCTGGCACGCTGGTGCTGGCGGACCTCTGGGAGAAAGTCCTACGAGTGGCCACCTGAGGTCCAGGGGTCTGTTCATGTAGCACCACCTCCCTGTGACGCCCCGCTCACAGCCCACTGCACCGGGGGGACCCCCGGCCGTCCCCAGTCGGACGGGGCATCGGGCAGGGCTGGTGGGCGTTTCTCTCTTGGGGCACTGGGCTCACATTTTAGAACGGCTGCATTTTACTGTGCGTGGGGTGTTGGGTGTGTGTGGTGTGTGTGTGTGAGTGTGCTATGTGTGTTGTGTGCATGTGTATGTGTGTTTAATGAGTGTATGTGTGTGCAGGTATGTGGTATGTGTGTGGTGTGTACGTGTGGGTGTGTGCATGTGTGTGCTGTGCCTGTGTGCGTGTGTGCATGTGTGTGTGCGTGTGTGTGCATGCGCGTGTGTATGCATGTGTGTGTGTGCCGTGCGTGTGTGTGCATGTGCGTGTGTGCCGTGCATGTGCGTGTGTGCCGTGCATGTGTGCGTGTGTGTGTGCATGTGCGTGTGTGTGCCGTGCGTGTGTGTGCACGTGTGCGTGTGTGTGCATGTGCGTGTGTGTGTGCGTGCGTGCGTGCTTTGTCCATGGCGCGTACAGCCCACTTTGTCCTGTACCTTTGGTTACAATGGCCTTGCTGTGCAGAAATAGCATAACTTCTACGGAGCCAAATATATCTGCCTTTCATAGCTCCTGGGTTTTGTGTCACCGTTTTAGACGCCCTTTCTTGCTGCGATGAGCACCGGGGTGTTGTATGGAAGCTATGAATCATGGGAATCCACCCCCAAGACCAAGAGCACGCTGTACACACGGTGGGTTAGCTACCTTGACAGTAAATTAGATATATAACAAATAAATAAGAAGAAAGATAAATAAGTACATAAATAAAAACCCCTTTTCAGCTTCAACGTTCTAAAGAAATCTCCGATTTTTAAAGCCGTCGGACCCTGCCGAATGGTGTGGCGCACGACCCCGGCCATTCTTTCCAGATGGCTAGCGGGCGCCCACCCCACCACCCCACCGCCCCACCGCCCGCCCGCCAGGTGCCGGGCGCCCATCGGTCCGCGCTGGGGTCTGCCGGGGCCCTTCTGCCCCTCCACACCTGCCCTGAGCGCGCGGCTTCATGACACGTGCTAAACACTCTTCTGTCCCCAGACGGTCCCCGCTTCTCCTGCGCCCTTGCTTTTCCCGACAGCCTCGCTAAGAGACTGCCTCCCGCGGGTCAGCTCACGCCGCCCGTCCAGCCCGCTGCGGATCCTCCTCGGCCGCCGCCCAGGAGCGCCGTGGGACTCGCCTCGGCCGCGTGTCTCTCCCGCACGTCGCCCTTGCTCGCAGCCATTCCCCTTCCTCAGCCTCCGGGAAATGCTTTGCACGACTGTCCCCCCTCCTCGTGGCGTCCGGACAATTGTGGGGGTGGGCGAGGGCGTTGTGGTGGCGGAGCGGATCCGTGAGCGCCTCAGCGCACCTGCGCCTCCGCCCCGGCCCGTAGCCCGAGTGGTGCTGCGTGCACATTCCCTGGGTGACACCCCTCACGTGCCCTTCTATGGCAAGAGCGGAGAGCTCTGCTTTGCATCCGGGGCGGGGGCGGTCAGCGCATCTGTCCTCTGTCATGTGTCGGGTCCGGGCCGGCTCCGGGGTCTGGCCCTCGCCCGCAGCCAGCGGTGTCTTTAGAGAAAATGGGGGATCTGGCCTCGAGGGAGGGTGCACAGGCGCTGTGCGCAGCACCTGACGGGACTCTGCCCCGGGATCGCGGGGCGGGGGGAAGCCCGCGGCCGAGCTCCTGATGGAGAGCAGAGCTCGCGCCACATTTATTTAGACGTGTCCAGATCTCCCCAGCCGGCCGGCTCTGAGCCTCTCTCTGCTCCCTGGGCCAAAAGTGTTAGGCGCCTCGGCCTCTGTGATGAACACAGGAGAGGGATCCACAAGCCAGGGAAGAAGAAACCCAAGTCCGCTGTCATTTCGTCCTAGAGCTGCCCAAGGTGAGGCCCACGCTCCCGGCGCCCAGCCTCCCCCGGCCACGGCCAGGGCCAGCTTCCTTCCACCTGGACCGTGACCCTGGGGGGCACACGGCCCCTGGGACTCAGCGTGTGCCAGACACCAGGCACCGAGGGAGGGCACACGGGTCCTGTCTTCTCTCACTTCCTCAACTGCCCTGACTCTTGCCACAGCCGGCTTGCTTCATCCTTGGACGCCGACTCACTGGGACACGTTGTGTTTTTCTTGGAATTTCTAACTGCATTTCTTTCCTCCTGATGACAGAAATACGTGTCTTCACCCCAGCCCATCCCGCTCCTGAATTACTCTGTTGTTGAAAGGGCGCCACCTGTCCTCACAGGGACCTGTGACTCCTGCCTCCCCCGGAAGGTAGCTGTGTGGACCGGGGCCACGTCCGTCAACCCCACTCACTGTCTGCGCTCTTGGTGTGCGGCCACTTTTTTCCAGACCCCAGGTCTTCCTCTCTCTTTCAAATGTCGTTTCAGATGGGAAGTGCGTGTTCTGAGCTCTTGCGGGTCCGAACGCAGCTCTCTTCGCTGTCAGCCATGCTGGACTGTTTGGCTGGGTATAGAATTCTAGGTTCTGAATCACTATTATCAGAAGCCTGAAGCCCCTTCCACAGAAATCTAACACGAGCAGCACTGATGCCAGTGCGATTCTGTTCTTTTGTAGACAGCTTCTTCTTTCCCCCCTGCCAAACTTCCAGAATCTTCTCTACATGCTTGACACTTGAAAACTTAAGCAGGTGTATCCAGTGTGGGTGCCTTGTCCTTCACCCTGTGTAGGACACTCGGCCTTTCCATCTGTCTTTATTCAGCCCCAGGAAACTTCTTTATACTAACGTTGTTAGTATTTCCTTCCCTGAATTTTAGGTTTCTCATCCTGGAACTTCCATCAGGTGGGTTTTGGAGTACCTGGGTTAAGCCTCCAGACTTCTTAATGTTTCCCTCATAAAACCACGTCTTTGTCTATTTTCTCTTCATTTTAGAAACTTCTTCTTCTTCCTCTTCTGGCCTTTCCACTGAGTTTTGATTTTGAAAATTGCATTCCAAATTTCAAGAACTCTGATGTTCTCCAGTTGCTCCTTGTTTCCAGAGTTCTGTTCCTGCTGTGGGTGTGGTATCTCCAGGGGCCTCTTCCAGTAACTGCGGTTTCCAGAATATTCCAGCTCTGACACACCAAGTATGAGGACCTGAACCCCATTTCTAACTATGGCGCCTGAGGCTGTGTGGAGACCATCAGGGGCTGTTGGGGGCATATTGGGAAGCTGTGTGGGGGCTGTGTTGGGAGGGCTGTGGGGGGGGGGGGCTGGGCAGGGGATGCTGTGGAGGAGGCTGTGGGAGAGGTGTGTTGGGGGTCTGAGCTCATCCCTGATCACTCTGCCTCTTCCTCCCAGAAACTTTCTGCCCTGTGTCCCTGTCAGCTCAGGGCCACACACCCTTGGAGCCCTGGACTTCTCTCTCACACTGTGTGTAACCTCGGCTGCTCTTCCCCTCCACCTGTAGAGTGCCCCGGACCCACAACCTCCCCTGCACCTGCTCCGTGGCTCCCCCGGAAGCTATCATCCACCTGGACCCCTGGATGTCCCCCTACCCCACGCCTCTCCCCAGGGCCATGCTCCTCTCAGAAGAAGGACGGTTCCCAGATACTAGCAAGGTCCACCCTCTGCAGTGCCCAGCGTCCCCTTGGCCCAGCCGGTGGCCCCCACCTCCCGTGCTGCCCCAGCAGAACCTGCCACCTGCCACCAGCCAGCGGATTTGAGGTATGGTTTGCTGTGCTTGTCCCTCAGACTGTAAGCCACAGAGGCCCTGGCCTCACTGCCATATCCCTAGGGACACCTAGGTGGCTGACCTGTCCAGTAGGAGCTCTACAGATAGACATCGAACAGCCCAAGTGAGCAAAGGCTGTGACCTGAGACCCAGCGTCTGCAGGGTTAAGCGAGGCAGCTGAGAAACACGGGGCGGGGGGGGGGGGGGCAGGGAAGGCCACGGGGGGAGGAAGGAATAGATACAAGGGATGAGTGAGTGGACAAGAGATTCGGGATGCTCTTTGCCCCAGGGAGCAAGTCACAGGCTATTGGAAATCTCCTGAGTCACCTGTTGTAGATGCACCAAGCAGCCTCCCAAATGGAGAAGAGCCAGCCTCCAGGGTCGCCCCTGCCCCCAGTGCCGGGTCACGGGGCCCATGCAGGCTCTGGCGTGAGGTGGCCTCTCCGGGTACTCTGCCCTGGTCCCTTCTGGGTCAGTGTTGGCCCCCACTGAGCCTCCTGCCACATCGGGTCTTAGCCGCTCAGATGAGGCCACTGGCTCCCTGTCCCTAATTCTGTCCTCTCCCCCCCCACCCCCCGCACACCACTCATACACGTGTCAGCTGAAGGCCACTTCCCCGAAGGATGGGGGCCATCCCAAAGGGCAGTGGCTCTGTGCCCACAGTGGACACTGGGGAGACCCCAGTAACAAGGCAAGAGGGGCCCCCAAAGAAGCCCATACAAAGTCAATAAAGAGAAGTCAAAACTCCTTAATAATAAACCTGAATAAATAGCAGCAAATACTCATGCTTTTTTCCTCTTAAAAATATGCATATTTCCAGGACGCCCGGGTGGCTCAGTCGGTTAAGCACCCAACTCTGTATTTCAACTCAGGTCATGATCTCACAGTTTGTGAGTTCGAGCCCCGAATCAGGCTTTGCACTAACAGTGCAGAGCCTGCTTGGGATTCTGTCTCTCTCTCTCTCTCTCTCTCTCTCTCTCTCTCTATCTCTCTTTCTGCCCCTTCCCCCCCTCCTCTCCCAGAATAAATAAAGACACATTTTCTAAACTATGCATATTTCCTAAATCTGTCCACCGACAAAGCTTAGAAACAACAGCAAACTAGTTTAGCACCTCCCAAGTTGTGGTCTCTAAAGACCATTTCTCACCCTGAGAAACCAGGACTTCCTGGAGAAATGGCTGTTCCAGGTTTGGGACAGGAAATCCCCAAGATGAGTCTTGCCAGAGCAAGGGGGGGCCCCAGGCAGACTTGGAGGGGAGCACACGGCCATGGTATGACATATGACCCACGGTGGGGACAGGTTGCAGTTCAGACCCAGCACCCCCCAGCAGGACCCTGGAGGAGGGGATGTGTCACAAGAGCTCCATAGAGCCTTCCGGAGCAAGGCTGGCAACACAGATGCCTAGTTTTCAAAGTTACTCCAGACATTTAAAAATTAGTTTTCTAAATTATAAAAATGATGTAGAAACTGTGGAAACCCCAGAGAAATAGGAAGAAGAGAGAAAACTCCAGAGCTAATCCCACCCCCCAATGGACCAGCTGACTTTCAAAGCACCCGTGAGACCAAGAGGGGCCCCACCAGCTCCCCAGGATGCTCATGGCTGGACAGCTTGTTGCGAATGGAGACAAACATGTCTGGCACCTTGCAAACCACCCCGTGCCCGGGGCAGCAAGCCTGCTGTTCTCCTGCCTCCCCAAGCAGCAGCGGGGGGACCCCCTCAGTGGGGTCAGATTCTGCACCCTGTGGGCCACTTCAGGGCGACAAAGGTTCACCTGCACCCTCGCTAAGCCTATCACATACTCAACTGAACCAACATTTTAGGAGCTTTCCTGTGTGCTGTGCTTGGGGGCTCAGAGAAAAATGTGGCATCCTGACAGAGACAATGGACAGGCACACTGGGTCTTGGAGGGGCCATGGTTTCTGCAGGGCTGGGGCCGGGGCCTGGGAAGCCCCTCCCTGTCCAGCCCACTGGGTCTCCTGTCCCCGGGGACCGGCAGCCGCAGCCATGTTGCTCTCCTGGGGCGTCACCAAGGGTCGGCTGGCCTCCGTGAGCCCGATGTGACTGGCATACTCCCCTTAATGTTGGAGAAGCCTTTGAACTTCCCATTAAAAACAATCCCTGTGCAATGGGGGACAGTGAAGCTGTTATAGAAGCAAATGCCCAGAGGCTCCGGGCCTCGATTCAGAACCTAGAAGAGATACGCTGGCACCAACTCCGCCGAGAGCACTTGCCCCCCGGACGTGGTGCCCCCCAACTTGAGGATCCCCCTGCCTGGGACCACGGGGCCGACTGCCACACCCCGATCGGTGCCAGGACCGGCCTGGGCCCTGCTGCAGACCCTCTGCCCCATTGCAGGCACGTCTCTCGGTGCTGCTGTCCTTTCAGTCCCGAACTTCAGGACCCCAGGACGTGCAATTCAGAGAGACCCCGCACATCCCGGCCATTGGGACTGGATTTTCCTGGGAGCGTTTCATGCCCTTACAGCACCCGGGCAATGGCAGGAGGGAGACACGGCAACAGGGACGAGAGCCGGTGCCCAGGCCGGGGGCCCGAGGGTGCACAAGCCAGATGGGGCAGAGCCCCGAAACAGGCTGCGAGTCAAGGGAGGCACCTTCTGTTTCCAAACACCTGGCCTGGGAGACACGAGCACTTCCGTGCAG
Source organism: Panthera uncia (assembly GCF_023721935.1). Lineage (NCBI taxonomy): Eukaryota > Metazoa > Chordata > Mammalia > Carnivora > Felidae > Panthera > Panthera uncia. Next base: position 1,516,954 of record NC_064810.1, read on the forward strand.
ACTCGGTCGTACCCTGCTGTCCAGGCAGGAGAGAGGGGCCAGGGTGGGCGTCTGCCGTGTTTCCTGACACGTCATCCAGGCTTCTCCTCTCCCAGCAGAAGTTGAGCCTGGGGCATGCATGTGACTTGTCCAGGACGGTCATTGTGAACAACCAAGATTCAGACCCAGGTCTCCCTGTCGGAGGCCACGCCCTGCCACATGCCGTGCTTAGAAATGACGAACACTGAAACATGAGCTGGCGTGAATGGGGGCGGGCTGGGCCTCTCAGACGGAGGAAGTGAGGGCAGCTGAACGCAGGGTCTGGGTGTGAAATCACGGCACCCGGTCCCAGCTCTGCAGCCATTATTGCCACAGGGACCCCTGGGACAGGTCTGGAAGGCTCCACCTGAGGCCAAGGCTGTAACACCAGCCTTCTCCTGGGCTGTAACTGTGCCACAGAGAGAAGTGCCCCCTGACATGCACACTGAAAACCCCAGGGCAACTCAGGGGCCAAAAGCATCCTGCCTGCTGTGTGCTCAGCCGACGGCTCGCGCGGGGCGGCTTCCCTGCAGCCTGTCACCTGGGGTGGGAGCTGGTCGCCACTCACAGGGAGGCCCCTGTCCTCCAGCCCGAGAACCCGGGTCCTGCCCCAGACTGGAGAGTTGTTTGTTTTCTGGAGCCTGTGGGCCTGGGCCAGTGACATGGGGCCCCAGGCACACCAGGGACCTTCAGTAGAAATCTCCCTGTAGGGACAGAGCACAGGACGGCTTGTTTTCCATGTGGCACTTCGACAGGAGTGTTCTGGGATTGGCACGGGGTGAAGGGACATAGTTCTCATCTTAAAGTTGGCCCATCTTAAAAAACCCAAATAATATCAAGCATCGCATTCCTAAAGCTAAAAATAAAAGTGCAACCCAACATTTCCTAAGACACGAATGTCCTGGCCAAGAACTTTCGTGGCTGCAGATCCCACTGCAAAGCAAGGTTCAGACAGGAAAATAAATCACTGTGCTCCCAAACAGACGTGCGGGGACTGGCCCCGCGCGGCCGTGACCCCTGCTAAACCCGGCCTCTCCCGTCACACGTGTTTCCGCACCGGGTCCTCAGAGGCAGGCCACAGCACGTCAGCAAAGGGGGCCCTCTCGGCTCGGGCGTCAGGCAGGCCAGGCCTTGACCCGACTCCCGGCCCAGGGGCCTCGGCAGTCACCGCAAGCCCCAGAACTCAGACGCTCCTGCGCGCGCGGTGAAGGTGCCGAGGGCGCCACGGTGGGCGTGTGGAGGTGGGCGCTCGGGCTCACCGCGGGCAAGCGCAGTCTCCCACTGCCACCCTTCCCCCATCCCAGGTCTTGCTAAAATCACAAGGAACGGTCACGCGGGAGCAGGAGGCGCGTGGCCCACGGGAGAAATTGCTCAGAGTTTCTAGAATACACGCAAAGCCCAGAGGGGGCTTGACCACCCCATAATTCCTCCCATTCCGGGTGCAGAGGAGTTTGGTAGAGGCCCCGGGTGTCAAACTCTGGTAAGGCAGGGGGCCAGGAGGTGGGAGGGGTCCCACCCACAGCCCCTCCCCCAGCCCAGCAGGTGCTGGAGAGAGGTCACCGGAGGGGACCTTGGGTCTATAAAGCGAGTGCCCGTGGCGGGGGCAGAAGTCGCCCTGGGTGGGACAGGGTCTTGGAGAGAAACCGGGCTCGTCAGCTCTGAAACAGCGAAAACAGCAAAGGGCGGGTTGGCCACCCCAGAAAAACGAACCAGGAATCTGGGGAGTTCAGAAATCTCCCCAGGACTGAAACACAGATGTCAGGAGGTGCCTGTGGTCAGAGGGGCCGCGCCCTGGGATGGAGTAGGTGGCTGGCACACGGGAGAGCAAAGTCAGGAGCAGGGCCCCTCCCCAAGTTAGAGCAGGCTCGCGTCCTCAGTCTTCAGACCGGAAGGGCCCGTGGGGACAGACCCCAGTGCTGGCTTGGAGTCCGGGGTCCTCTCTTGGCTGCTGGCCACTGACCTGCTGAGCTGCGGCGAGGCCGGGCCCCGCTGTCCCAGCACAGACTCCAATGTCCCCAAGAACTGGGCGCTTTAGCCCTCTCTTTGCCCTTTACTTGTGGGTCTTGAATTTCCCCTTCGGGACTTGGGGGACGTGAGAGGCATTTCACTGGGGGGGGGGTCTCGGGCATCATCTGTCACTGCCACCCCCTCCCGAGAGAGGCCATATGCTGGATGTCATTTGGAACGGAAGGGACAAGGGTGCGGGGTGGTCTTGGGGGTTAGGGGGGGAAGGGGGCAGCCTCACGAAGGGGCGGCTGTCCCAAGAGCCCACTTCCTTTCGTCCCCACCACGCCAGGGCCCCTGCCAGGGGTGCCCAGGCCCTCTCTCCCCCGGACAGACTCCTCTCTCCGGGCCCAGGGGACACCCGGTGACCGTGCGTGGAGGAGCGACAGCCCCTGCCCCATGTGCCCGGAAGGGGGAGTGAGGACGTTTCACCGGTGACCCTGGTGCAGACGCGACACGCCCCACGCCCTCGCCCTGGGCGGGCAGCACGGGCACCTGACCCCGACCCGCCTCCCCCAGGCCGGTGGACTCTCGGGACAGCGGCGGCCGAGTGCGCCGTGTGGGATGGGCAGCGGGAAGGCCCAGCACTGTCCTGCGCTCGGTGGCCGCCAAGACCCCGAGCAGGCAAAGGGGACAGATGGGCCGAGGCGCCCAGACGTGCGCACTCCCGACTCTCCTCGGAGCTGGGCCTTGGCGCGCCTCGCTTCCGCTATAAATATCTGTGTGAGTCAGAAGAGAGAACACTGCCAGCCAGGCAGCCCGCCTCTCCCGGTGGCGGCCCCGCGCAGCCTGCGTGAGGGTCCAGGCACCCCCCACGCTCGCCGGGCCTCGGCCTACTTTCCAGGCCAAAGAGAGGTTTCGTCGGAAAATGATTAACAAAGGAAGGATCTCTGCTTCTCTGCTCCTCTGCTCTGGCTCCCGCCGGGCTGGGGGCTGGGGTGACCGTGTGCCCGGTGAGCTGGGGGCGGGGGGGCCCCAGGAGGGACTGGGGAGCCCCCGCCGGCAGGAGCTGAGGACCGGGGCCCGGCCGGCCGGGCTGTCTCCCAGAGGGGGCCCCCCCGAGGAGGGCCCAGGTGTCGGCCTCCTGCTCCTGCCCCTTCCTTCCCTCCTCCCTGCAGACAGCAAGTTCTTCCAGCAAGACCCAACCAAGTGAGTCCTGATGCGTCTCGCTCGCCTGCCAGGAGCCCGGCCGGGGCCAGGGCCGGCCTGGGGCCAAGACCCCAGACGGGGGGGGGGGGGGGGGGGGGGGGGGGGGGG
>NC_064810.1:1520332-1541902 GCF_023721935.1 Panthera uncia
GGGGGGGGGGGGGGGGGGGGGGGGGGGGGGGGGGGGGGGGGGGGGGCCCGCCCCTCCTGCCCCGCTGTGGCCTTTGCTTCCCATCCGCTCCCCCAGCCCAGCGGCACAACGGAGCCCCCGATGTCCAGCAACAAGGACTCGGTCCAGCCCTGACCTCCACCGTCTGACCCCCGAGCTCCGAGGTGGCTGATGGAGACAGGCCGCGGGTTCCCGCGTCCGGTGCTCCCGTGAGCTTCTTCCAGAGTTCGGGGGACACTCAAGGAGCCCCGCTCGTCAGCTGCCTTAGGGGTTCAGAGAAACAGCTCTTGTCCTGTCCTCTCCTCTCCCGGGGCCACCGATCCCGGGGGACGCTCAGCTCCAGCCCTGCAGGTGCCCCCGCCGAGGCGGGACCCGGCTCCGAGACAGAAACTTAACTAAATTGGGAACGTGCGATGCGCACGTCGAGGGCTCACGACCGGGAAGGCAAGGGGCCAGAAAGAAAATGAACCTAGCGACAGGGTGTGTGATTTGCTGCATCTTCCTGGACTTCCCCGGATTTGCTGCCTGAGCCCCAGCACTCACAGCGCCGACCTCACCCCTGCTTGCCCTCCACGCCACCGGAGGCTTCTCCGCCCCACACCCCCATCTCTCCCTGTAGTCTCCGCACGACCTCCCCACGCCTGCCGAGCAGGAAGGGGACCGGGACACGGACCCTGCTGCTGGCGGGGGGCGGCGGGAGGGGGGGCGGCACCGGCACCCGGAGCTGCTCAGACCCACCCGCCCCAGACCACGCTCAGAACCTGCAGTCAACAGGCTCCCTGGGACGCGATGCTCCCCAGAGCATGAGAAGCTTCGGCGGTTCAGATACCGAAACTCGAAACAGTTTTTAACTGTCCTCGGCAGCAGGAGATGCACGCCTGGGGAGAGGCGGAGACGCGCACGGCACTTTTGGGGACACTGTGCTTCCAAAGTCGCTTGGCGAGTACCCCTCGTGCTCTGGCGTCCTCGTAAGATACTACGCTTCGCGTACTGAGCCGGAAAGTGTGTTTATTTGTACGCTGAACTTTTCCCTTTGACTTTGCTCTGCACTCACTTAACTGTTTCAAATGGGGCAGAGGCTCCCAGACCCGCACGAGCCCGCCATCTGCTAGCCTTTGCCCGGACGCCCTGCACGCTGCCCTCCTGCAGCCCGTCCATTAGTTCCAGGTTCTGAGAGGTCACACCAGGGCTTCCTGCCTGTCCGAGGCCTCATGACACTCGTAGGGACAGAGGGGATGGGGAGACGGAGGCAGACTCCCCTCCTGGGGGAGGGAGGGGCCCGGGTCACTCTGGGCGTCCTGCCACGGGGACCACGCCCAGCTCAGCCCCAACGGGGGCGGGTGACAGGCTGGGGGACCTGGACCTGGCGGTCAGTCGTGGACCCTGCTTTCAACGTGAGTCCCAACGCCGGGACGTCGGCGCACGCCCTACGCACAGCCTGTCTGGAGGTCGGGGCCCCTCGTGTGGGGGCCCCACGCCGCCGCTCGGTGAGGGTGAAGGCCTCTTCCCTCCCACCCTGTCCTCAGCCAGGGGACTGAACCCTCTGAGGCGGGGGGTCAGGGACGAGGTCCCAGCTGTGCTGCGCTCTGATGGAAGGTGGGAGGGGCGGTGAGGAGGCCACAGCGGCTCCCTGAGGGGGCAGTGCCCCAGGGGCTCCGGGCTCATCGACCGTCACGTTCCGAGTGGGGCAGGGGCGCCCAGATGCACCCGCCAGTGGCCGCCCCCGGTCCCCCACCCTACTGAGGCGCCAGCTCAACACCCCCCGGAGCGGGTTGAACCGTGGCCCCCGAAAGACGTGCCCATGTCCTAAAGCCCGGAGCCTGCGCGTGTGGAAACAGGGTCTCTGCAGATGTGACTGAACTGACAGTCCTGAGACAGTCATCTCGGGTCATCTTGAGGCCCTGAGTCCACGGAGGGGCATCCCCGTAAGAGAGGACGACGTGAGGAAGGGGCCACACGGAGGGGGACACGAAGCTGGCAGACATGAGGCCAGCAGGCAGGGGCCACCCGGCCTTGGAGGGGGCGGGAAGAGTCCCCGCCCAGAGCCGCCAGAGGGACCATGGCCCATGGTGCACGGACACGGGACGTCCTGCCTCCGGAGGCGAGTCCCGGGTTTCTGCTGCGGCAGTCCCAGAGAATGTCGGCCCAGACTCAGCATGCACACGGCGCACCCCAGCTCAGGGGCCTGGAGGCCACCGGGGCCCCCGCTGGCGCAGGAGGGGACACAGTCCACAGAGAGGATGGAGCTGGGGGCCCGGGGCAGCCAGGGTCAGGCCCCAGAGCTGAGGGCAGGCCTGGGAGGAGGGCCCGCCTAGACCTCCGGAGGGGAGCACCCCCCCCCCCCACGCAGCGCCCCCTCCCACCCGGGCATCACTGCTATCCGGGCAGGATAGGCAGGGGGCTCCCTTCCCCAGGAAGACATGAGGTGCTGACCTGCCCTTATGGGCAAGGACTCCAGGAAAGTTATAGCTGAGCGGGTCTTACCCACGTGGGAAAGGCTCAACCCCGGGGTCTTCAACAAAGTCCCTGTCCAGGCCCCGCCCCCTCGACCAATAGGCCTTCGGGGGGCAGGACACCCTGACGCTGAAAGGGCTCCGGGGGATTCTGAAACACACGCCTGGGGAGACCCACAGTCCCGGGGCCCTGGGCGGCCTGCTGTGGGTCCCGGTCTCCTGCACCCACACGTGCAAGGAAGGGGCTACCCCGAGCCCCCCCGGGAGGCTGGCAGCCTGGCCACAGGGGGAGGCGGCAGGGGCGGGGGTCTGGCGCTGGCGGGCTCGCCCAGCCGTCCTGTCCGGCAGACGCGCACGTGCCCCGCGTGACCCGACCGTCTGCACATCTGGTCTTGTTGTAACATTCTGGGCTTTGGGCCCTCGGTCCCGTATCCCGCTTACTTGTGGGGCTGGTGGTGCCCGTGACCCCTTCCAGAAGACCCAGGAGGGGCCAGCCCTGCTCGGAGGGGGCCCGCGGGGCAGTGCGTTCCCGGTCACAGGTCCCCTGAGCTGGACGCTCGCACCCCTCGCTGGCCCAGCCTGCAGAGGCCCCTCGAAGCCCGTGCGTGCAGTGGCGCTGAGGACCGTCCCATCCCCCGGCCGAGGGCACACGCCCCTCCCGGCCACTCTAGTCTCCGAGATGACCTCGGTGAGGGATCTGCAAGGCTGGGGCCTTCCTGCAGGAAGGATCTGCAAGGCTGGGGCCTTCCCCCCAGGAAGCTGGGGAAGCCCAGTGCCCCTCCCAGACCTCGCCCAGGCCACCACCTCGGAGCCAGGCCCCGGCGGGACACCGGGGCCGCGGGGCCGCCTGGCAAGGGTTCAGGGCCCGTGCTGCCCCCGCCCCCGGCCGTCCGCCTCAAACAGGGCCTGGGAAGCTGCTTGCCGCCAGGGTGTCGGGCCACACTCCCAGCCCAGCCCTCCCCACCCCCAGCCGTGTCCCCGCGTGGCATCTCCGTGCCCCTCCGCTCTGCCGCAGCACACACACCAGGCGCCCCCCGCCTCCGGGCGATGCCAGCCTCCACCGGGACGGCCGTGCCGTGGCTACAACGCTCCCGGCCCCGGGGGACCCGACAGACCTTGGGTTTCGGCCTCCCTGTGGGGCCGGCAGCCGGCGCCTGGGCTCTGACAGCACCTGTCAGGCTCGGAGGCCGCACAGTCGGCTCCCGAGACCTCGAGCTAGAAATACGCTCGCTGAGGTCCTAACAGAGCAGACAGCCTGCGCTGCAAGCCCTCCCGCCGGCTCACGGATCCGCGGCCGAACAGCCGCTCCGAGCGCTTTCTCTGCGGGTAACGCTGACCCGGGCAAGGTCACGGGCAGCTCGCGTCCCGGGCCACAGTCCTCCCCCACCAGCTCTGTCCCCGCCACGGCCGCCCTGGCCTCCTTTCCTGGTCTCCCCCGGGGGCTGGCGCCCGGGCAGGCTGCAGACAGTGGGGCATGGCTCCCGGCAGGGCGGACAACCTCTAGTGGCCTGGGCCACCGGTGTGCCCCCCGCCTGGGCTCTCCCCTCAGTCCCGAGTGCTCGTCTCCGGTCCCTGGACCCATTCTCTATTTGTTCTGGACTCATGGCCAACCGGAATCACGGTGAGAGGGCTGCACGTGGAAGTGGCCGATGTGCCTCTCAAGTAATGTCCAGACGGCAGGCACCTTTCTCCCATCGGCTGGAATACAGATGTGGTGGCTGGCGCTCAGGCAGCCCTCTTAGACCGAGTTAGCAACCAAGCCTTGACGACGGTCTTCTGCAAGATGGCGTCCCAGTCCCAGCCCTGGCATGCCTGCTTTTCGGTGAGAAGATGAAAACTCTATCTTTAAGCCACTCATTTCTTTTCCAGCCTTTCCTATGCACCTTTCCTGGACGGCACAACATTGCTAAGAACAGTGGCGACGGCTGTTCAAAGGAGCGCTTGCCAGAGGCCACCATTAAGACACGCTGGGGGACTTTGCAAAAGGGACAGACTCGCCAAGTCGCTGCCTACACCTGAAGCCAACGTAACACTGTGTGTCCTCTACCCTTCAGCTCAACAAAAGGTCTCATAGACGACACAGGCTTTTAAAAAAATCTTCCCGTGTACTCTGAAATAATCTCTTCTAGATTAGAATTATTTCTTAATACTTTCTTAAATGCCGGGGAAAAGCTTTGAATGGTTTTATCTCCTGATTCAATTTAACTTACATGTATAGGATTTCTCAGGTTATTTCTTCTTGATCTGCTTTGTTACATCTTATTTTTCCACAATCGTGTCCAGTTCACCCAAGTTTTCAAATACACGAGCATAAAGTTGTTCCTGACAGCCTCCCCACCGTAGCCCCTGGACCTCTGCCATCCTGCTTCCTGGGCTCCCCCCAGCCCTCCGGTCCTGGTCAGGGTGACAGAGCCTTGTCCCTTCTGCCCGTCACCCTCACGGTCCACTCAGGGCGTCGCCGATCCCCGCTGGGTGTTTGCTTTACGCTTCTCACGTGTCTCCCTTTCCCTGGTTCCTTTCCGCCCCCTTCTCGCTGTCTCCAAACATCACGTGGTTCTGTCCTCTGCCACCCGTCCCCGACAACATCCCCTCACGCCTGAACCTCGGGCCTCGGAACCTGCCCACTTGGCTCACCAAGGTCGGAGCAGGACTCAGCCCTCCGGGTGCCCCTGTGTGTCCTGTTCCAGGTGGATCCTGGCTGACACGTGTGATGCCTTGACAGTCTACTTCTTTTGGGTCCGACTGTACACACTGGCCACTTTCTCTGCTCGTAACCATGTACCCTTCACGTTTTCCATGCTTTTGTTTCTGCTGAATTAGAGATCATTTCTTCAGGCCTGTCCTCACTGGTCCCTTCTTCAGCGATACCTATCACTGAATCAATCCGTTGATTACCGAACCTATATTTTAAAAGCTGTATTTCTTTTGTAATCCATGAGTTTTTATCACCATTTGTTTTGTTTTTCATTTTTAGAAATTCTATTTGGTTGCTTTTAGTTTGGCTCGATCACGCTTTTACAGTCACAGGCTCCTTATTTCCAAGGTTGCCTCCCCTTTAACTTACTTAGGTCACCTAACTTATTGGATAGTCTGCTCTGAAAGTCCCATCACGGGAGGATGTGCGAGTCGGGCTGTGCTCCCCGTGGTTTCTCTGGCTCTCACGTGGTGCCCTGTTGCCCCTGTGGCTTGTGATCATCTGCCATGGGTTCGTGTGTCTTAGACCGTGTGTGCGTGGGGGGCCCTGGAAGTCGGCCGGTGCTTGGGTTTTCCCACCGCCACTGTCTGCCCAAAACCACTCCAGTCAAAATTCTGGGCTCTGACCCCCGCGGGGACTGTGACTGTGGGGTGAGGGCCTGGAAGGTCAGCCGGCGCTTACAGATCTCAAGGGAGAGGCGTCCTCCTCCGGCCGGGCCCACGTTAAAGACCGGCCGGGGTGGCGGGACGCGGGGCCCTGTGGCGGCTCATCCTTCCGCGGAGGGTGCGGGCCCCTGCTGGGCAGGGCCCCCCACTGGGCTGCTCCTCCCCCGGGGGCCCCGGGCTTCGTCCTCCTCCACGTGGGGCCCCGGCCCGGCTCAGGTTCAAGTCCTCCGCCCGGCACACACCCTCGTCCCACCTCAGCCCACCAGGCACCTGCACACACCGTGGGCTCGGCCTCCGAGTGCTCATTTCTCACCCGCCAGGCGGCCGCGGCGTCTGTGGAAACACTGTGCATGTTTTATGGAGCATTCCTGCTGCGTGGGAGGGACGGGCGGGGAGCCAAGTCCCCGGCCGCCAGAAGTAGAAGTCCTCCGTGCGCGCAAGGGGGCTCCCCGGCCCGGACCTGGGGCAGGGTGAGGGACGGCGGGGGGCGCCTCCGGCGGCGGGCAGATGACCTCTGCACGACGCCCAGGGTGGGGCCGGTGGAATCAGCGATGCTCCCGGGAGCCGCGTGAGAATAAGAGGCGCGTGCATCCCGGAAGGCCAGCTTGGCTCCACAAAATGTCTCTTCAGGTCTGCTGTGGGGTGTTCTCGTCCCCGCCTCCACCTCCCAGCGTTTGGAGGCGTGGCCCTGAGTCCCACTTGGTGGGGACAGGGGCCCCCCTCGGCCATTCTGTTCCCGAGAGGCCCAGCGAGTCAGGAGTGACCTGGTGTCATGGGCAGAGACAAGGAGACCAAAGGACCAGCTGTTGGCTGAGAGGTGACCGGGTGAGCAGAGCAGGGCTCTTGCGTCACGCCCTCTCCCCACCGCTCGCTCGGCGGGCTAGTGTCGCGGGCAGGGCCTCGCGGCCTGAGAAATCTGCAGGTGCTGTCACAGGCAAGGGGCGGCCAGGTGATCGTCGCAGCAGGACTCTCTCCGGGCTTCCTGTTGACCGGCACCTCAAAGAGCACTTACGGCCTTCGTCCCTCCCTCTGTTCCCTGAGGAGGATGCCACCCTGCCCCTCTGCAGGCCCGCATGGCTCCAGGGCCACAAGCCCAGGCGAGCAACCCCAGCCGAGAGCAGAAGGCCGAGGGCACTCTCTCCTCTGGCTTCTGCTCAAGCCCTGGGAGGACGCGCGGGCCGGGCTGGGCCCCGGAGGCTCCCGCGCACCCGCCCCCGCTAGTCCGGCTGGCCACTCGTCCTTCCGGCCCTTGTCCCCAGCGTCCTGTGAGTCCAGGGTCACCATGTCTAGGCTGGTGCAGGCTGAGGGCTGTGGTTTGGCGATTTTCGGGCCTCTTTCTGCTGCCCCCGGCCGTGTGTGGCTGGGCTCAGGGGGCCCAGGTGATCCCAGGGCCGGCAGACCTAGGGAAGGGGTGCGGGGGACGGGGATTCGTGGCTCCCCCTGACACTGGCCTCCCAATGTCCCCTCAGCATGGACTCTGGCTCCCTTGCTGTGTTGGTGGGAAGCGCCTCCTGGCCCTGTCACAGCTCAACCTCGCTGCTCCTGGGCATCAGCTAGACCCCCAGGACCTGGGCACGGGGTCCTCCCCCTTTCCAAGCCTGACCTTGGCTGGGGGGATCCTGCACCCTGCTGCCCAGAGCCTCCCTCTCCCTGCCTTTGACCTGAGGCACCTGGGTTGGGTGGGGGGGCAGGCAGAGGCCAGACCACATGTGACCTGGGCCCAGGGTCCAGCACCTGGCCAGGGCTCAGCTCTGCACCTGCTGGCAGTCACCTGTCCATCCTTGGAGGGCCCTCCTCACAGGCTGGGCCTGCTCAGGGCCAGCACGAAGCAGGCCCTTCCCCCAGGGTGGGACATGCAAGCCCCTCTCCTAAGTCCCAACACCCGGTGCCCACCAGGCCCCTCCCCACTCTTACCTGTATGTTCCTTTAGGCAGACCTGCCTCCCCCCTCAAAGGGACCCAGCCTGGCCAATCACGGCACCTCAACTCCAGCCCCACCGCCGTGATTGGCTCAGGATGAGCATGTGACTCAGTCCCCACCAATGAGCACCTTCCCTGGACTTTGTGGGACCAAGAGGGAAAAGGCACCCTGTGCCGGCCAGCCGAGGTTAGCACCTGGGGGACAGGAGCTGGGGCTAGCCCGCCCAGAGGGTGAGGCCACATGGAAGTCACCTAAGCCAGGGCCCAGCAGAGAGATGACCCAGGGCTGAGGCACAGTGACCCCCGGGGAGCGCGAGACACGCCTGGGCCGTTGGGAGCGGGGCGCCTTGGGGCCCCGGGCTGGGCGGTCAGAGGGTCAGAGCGGCCCCACGGAGACACCTGTGTCTGGGCCCCACCGAGCGCAGCCCCGCACTTGCCCGCCACGAGCAGAAGGCCGCGCCGGCTCTTCCTGATAAGGTAACTAGTGCGGACTTATCTCCGGAAAACGAGGAATCGTAGGCAGGCAAAGAAAATAACACAACCCTCCACCACTCCCAGGTAACGGTAGCTGGAAGTGTGCTCTCTCCTTTCCCGGAGGTTTTCCTGGGCAAAACTTGCACCTGTCAGCGTCTGCCTAGTTACAGACACGGGATCACCTACATACTGCTTCACAGTCCACTTTCTTCACTTAATAAATGGGGAACTTTATATATTACACATACACACACACACACACACACACACACACACACACATATAGTATGTATATTTTTTTGTGGCACGCCAGCCAGGAAGGGGCAGAGTGCAGGCCCTAAAGAGGTGCAGGTGAAGCCAGGGCATGGGGTGGGGGCGTCTGACAAGGTCAGCCCACGGAAGGTACCGGTCTTTCTCTTGGTCACCTGAATCCTCTCCTTATAGTTCAGAGTGTTGCCGACACCTTCAAATTATGTGTCATAAAGGCTAAAATTCCCATCCTCCCCAAAGTCACGTGACATTCTGTTTTGCTCACGAACCGTTTTTTTGTGGCGCAAAAAATTTTACTTCTTAATTTAATTCTTAATCCTTATCGTTTCTGCCTCTGAGATATGCTTAGAGAGCACTCCTTCACTTTGAGAGAAAATAAACATTGTCTTCATTTATTCCTCATATTTTAATCATTTTGTTTTAAAAATAAATCTTTTATCCATCTGGAACTCAGCTTTTTGAGTCTTTGCTGGTATTTTGGTGAGAAGCTGGGAAGGGTTGCGAGGAGGGCTGTGAGGCAGGAGGCATTTGGGATCCCAAATGGCCCCGTTTTGAAATATCTGAATCACAAAGTGGGGGAGGACGCCCGGGTGGTCTGGTGGGTTAAGCCCGTGACTCTTGATTTCAGCTCAGATGGTGATCCCAGGGGCATGGGATCGAGCCCCATGTTGGGCTCCCTGCTGAGCATGGTGCCTGCTTGGGATTCTCCCTCTCTCTCCCTCTGTCTCTCTTCCTCTCTCTAAAAATAAAATAAAATAAATAAAATAAAATAAAATAAAATAATAAAATAAAATAAAATAAATAATAAAAAAAAATAAATAAAATAAAATAAAATACAGTGGGGGAAAAACACCCCCCAAAAGAAAGTGGGGTGAATCCAGACAAAGATCAGCCAGATAAGAAATCCCTTCCGCAAATAATAACAGCAGCGATTTGACCACAACTCCTTTCTTGGGCGGGTGTTCTTCCTCCCCAGGCCACCTGCACGGCCACGGGGAGCAGGCGGCCCCAGGACCCAGGGAGCACTGAGGCCCGGCTCTGCCATCGGCCCCCGCGGCGGTGAAGGCCGAGGCGCGGCGAAAGCTGCCCACGCGGTTCCGGTCCCTTCGGCGCAAGGCCGGGCCGTGACCCGGAGCTGCCCCGACCGCGCGACCCCGGGGCCACGCGAGGCGGGGTGTGCTTGCTGCGGAAACGGCTTTAACCCCGGGTTTGGAGACTTTCCTACGAGGGCCAGAAGCTCGATGTCTTGGGCTCTGTGGGCCGTGAGGTCTCTTGAAGCTTCTCGTTCACGTGTTTGCAGCCCAAAGCAGCCGCGGGCGACGCACAGGGGAGCTCGCGGAGCCGGCGGCCAGGAAGCTTCTCGGGCACCAGTTTCCACGGTGTCCTCCTGAGCTGGCGTCTGTGGCCCGGTGCCCCGCGCAGAGCTCTTCTCCGCCCGTCCTGCTCCGGGGACAGACCCCGGGAACCGCGAGGCACCCCCAGAGACACAACGGCAGCCGGGCCCACAGGTTACCGGATGCAGGAACAAGATTCTAAGGGGTCTGACCCCCCTTCCGTCCTCCGCCCTACCCGGATGTTAGGCAGGGGGAGTCTCTGGTGCCTGTGGGGCTGACCTCAGGCCGGGTCCCCTCCACACAGGGTCGTGCAGGGAAGGTGAAGTGAGGGTGTGTGTGGATTCCTTGCCCCCACCCGCCTGCCGCCTCCGAACACAGCCTCACCCCTCCCTGGAGAGCTGCAACTCCAGGCCGAGCTCCCAGATTCCCACACCTGCCAATGAGGGGCACTCACGAGTGCTCACACCCCTGGGTGCCGCACGGTCTTGGGGCGTTGCCATTTCGGCGGCGTGGGCTTAGCCGCGGGGAGGGTACCTTGGGCTCAGCCTAGGTGCAGAGAGTCAGCAGAGAGATGGTGGGGGGCCCAGCCGGCCCCTGGCCCCTCCGTGGCAGGGGAGAACGCGTATGTGTCTGCCGGAGGGGGAGGCAGAGGCCCGTGTCCAGGTGGGCGAGCACCGGGGACCACGCGCTCCAGCTCACCGAACTTCCTTCTGTCCCTCTGCCTCCGGAGCCACGTCCAAGAAACGACGGCCAGGTCTTTGCCAGGCTCTCTTCCAGGAGCGACTGGGGTCTTACGCTCGGGTCCCCGATCCGGACTGCGTTACGGTGTGTGCGTCAGCGGAGGCCCCCGTTTCATCCTCTTGCGCGTGGATGTCCAGTTTTCCAGCGCCAGTGATTGGGGGGACTGTCCTTCCCCAGTGAACGGTCTGGCGCCCTCGCAGGTGAAGTGACCGTACGTTTGAGCGTTTGTTTCTGGGTTCTGGGTTCTATTCCATCGGTCTGCATGTCTGTCCTACGTCAGGACCACACTGCTTTGATCACGGTGGCTTTGTAGTCAGTTTTGAAAGGACAAGTGAGATCCCCACGTGAGCCCCAGGAGAGCTGCCTGGACATGTGAGGGCGCTCGCAGGGCCTTGCCAGCCGTGCCCCGGGTCCCCCGCGCTCCCCTCCCCCTGGAAAACAGAATGGGGGACAGGAGGAGAGAGATGGGGTCCCTCCCCCTGTGAAGGGTGGGTGAGTGGGTTCCCGTGTCCGTCCAGTGACTGGGGGATGCACAGACCCCGGCATGTGGGGCCCGTCTATCTGGGGCCGGGGGGGCGGGGCAGTGTATGGAGGAAGCTGCTGTGGGGTCTGTGCTGTATGTGGGGGGGGGGCCCCCATGGGGTCACAGGTGAGCAGACAGCTAGAGGACAGGCCAGCCCCGACCAGATCTGACTTAGTGGCAGGAGTGTGGCAGGGGTGGGGTGAGGTCCCGTGGGCCTGGACTCTCCTGGGAGGAGAAGGGCACCCGGCTGTTGTATCCAGGACGGGGCTGCCGTGGGCGCCAGGGCAGGGAGACCAGGGCGGAGGGGAGAGCCGCTGGCCTTGGACGGGTGATGTAGTGGGGAAGGTTCCAGATTTGCATGTGGAGATGGAGCCACTGATCGGTGTGTCTGTTAGGTGGTTTCCAGGGCCCGTCCTTGTCCCATCCCTGGGAACTGTGGTGTGGGACGTGGGGGCTCGGTGCGTCCTGGGTTCCCTAAGCCCGTCCGCTTGTGCTCACCTGGCTGAACCGTGGGCCGGGCTTGAGGTCGAGTCCCTGCCGTGCCCTACACACCCCATGGAGGGTTCTAGCCCGCCCACCTTTCTGGCCACACTTTGCTACCTGCTGTGTCCTCAGCCCACGGCTCCAGAACCGCGCTGCCCCCAGGAGACCTGAGAGTTACGTTTGAGAAGCCCGGCTCCTCACTGTTGACTTCCCAACACCAAGAATCACCTGCATCGTTGACAAGCATCCAGGCGATCCCGGGGGGAGCAGGTGCAGCCTCTGGGCTCTTGTTGACGGCCCTCCCCTCACCCACCAGGCTGGGCCCTCTCTCCACGGCCAGTGCCCTCTGCCAGGTCCTAAAGCTGGCAGTCCACAGTCCCGGTGCGGTGCCGGGGCACGTGGGAGAGCCCACTGGAAGGTCCCAAAGATGCCCACGTCCTGATCCCTACAACCTGTGGGCCTGTTCACTTACAGAAAAAGGTGGAGGGAGGTTGCCGTCAGCCGACCTCAGAAGAGAGGTGCTCCCGGATTACCAGGCCGGGCCCAAGGCAGTCGCTGGGGTCCATGAGTGGCAGAGGGAGGCAGGAGGCGGACAGAGGGATGTGAGGTGAGCTTGCCGGCCCGGGTGACAGTGTGGGAACGGAGCCCCTGGGTGTGCCGCCCACAAAAACAGAGCGGTGACCGATGGCAGTGCCTGAGCCCCAGCAGCAACGAGCTGGGCGCGTGGGAGCCGGCCATGGGCAGCTTCCCAGCCGGGATGCCGGATGCCAGGAGCTCGGGGGGCCCCCCGAGCATGTCTGGGAACGTTCGAGGGCGGGCGGGGCTGAGAGATTCCAGCCGCCAGGCGCTGAGGGCCTCGAGGAAGCAGATAAGGACCGCTCTGCCTCCCGGGTCCCGCCGCTGACTGTGGCCCTGCGGTGCCCACACGGGGCGGCACAGAGACCCGGGGTGGGGTGCTGCAGCCTTCCACGTCCAGACCCATCTCCCAGGGGGACACTGCCGGGAACGTCTGCTGACAGGCCGCCTGAGCAGCCAGCGCAGGACAGACGTCCCCAGGCCCGCCTGGCCCGGGGACCCTCGGGCAGGCCTGGGGCCGCACGCAACACCCGCCAGTTTCTGCAGGGTGTGGGTCTTCGCTGGCTTTTCCTTTCCTTACATTTTTGTGTCAGAGCCACCTAGCGGGTCTCTGGCTGGCCCCAGCCTCCAGCCACCCCCGTGTCGGCCACGGACAGCCTTGGCGAGGGCCCCTGCCCGCCCCTCCTGGCTGCTGTCGCCCCTGTCCAGCCGGCTGAGCCTCAGACGAGGGGCCCCGCAAACAGCCCTCCCGGCAGCACAGCCTGGGCCTGGGCTTCGCCCCCAGCCTTAGTTTGGGGCCGAGCGGCTCCTCTCCCAGCTGGCGGGGCATCTCCCGTAACAGGCCTGTCTTCTCTCTGCAGCCACAGGAGCCAGACCGGAAGGTTCTGGGAAGTGGGCAACGCACCCTCCCGCCCCGGACGAGGCAGACGGCGCGCTCCCCTGCTGCCCTTGCCCCGCCCAGGCTCGCCTGCCTCACCGCCCCGTCCAGACCCAGGTCCAGTCTCTGGTGGGTCTCCCACCACATCAGACAAGCAGACAAGAGTCACCGGCTCATGACCCAGATGGGGACTCCAGCTAAGGAGTCCAGCTAAGCCAGGAGCCAGGGTGGGTCACCAGGCCACGGTCCCCTCATACCCAGCCTATATCTTCATGTGGTGGCCAGAGGTGACCCTGGCTAGCAAGCCCCGGGAACAGAGCAGGACCCACCTCCCTTTCCCTGGGACGGATCTGATGGCTCCGCTTGGGCCACAGGACAGCCCCCCCCCCCCAGTCCCCGACCAGGGGGGAGACACCAAGCCGGAGCAGGAGCGGGGTCAGCCCCACGCAGCCACGTGAGGGAGGGGTCCCCAGTTAGGCACTGCACAGATGAAAGCATGAGGCCACCACAGGTGCCCATCCCTGCGTCATTCAGCGTGAAAATCGAGCAAGACCGCGTGTCTGGCCCGGGAGGCATGGGCACAGACAGAACACGGAGCGTCCGGTCGCAACGGCGAGCCTCGGGGTGACAGTCACAGATACCCGGTCACGCAGTGAGAAAGCAGAGTGCAAAGTGACAGAAATAGTGTGGTCCCAGACATATCTGAAATGCCATCCGACACAGTAAACAGCAGCCGCGACTTCGTCCGAGCGGCTGGAATACCAGCCGTCTTCCTTTCGCCGATCTGTACTTTCTCAAGCCTCTGAAAGGAGCAGACGTGAACTCTGCCAGAAGTGGGGGCAACGCTATTAATAACACGTCGGGACGCATTCCCGCCCCCGCCCCCGACAGCAGAAGCAGCGGGAACGGGCCGTCCTCCTGGTGCAAAGCCCCGGCCTTGCCCCCTGCCGGCGGTCCGTGGTCTGCAGGCCCCAGGGGGCTCGCCCACTAATGGGTCATCTCCCCAGGCCTCCAGCCAAGGCCAAGGGTCTTCACAAAGGTCCCCGTCGCCACCGGTGGTGAGCCCGGGGCCTCCCCGAGTCACCTGGCCAGGCCCGTCTGTCCCACCTGAGCCTGGGGGGCTCTCTTCACGCGCCCTCCCCGTGGGCCCCTCAGCTGCCGAGATGCGTCATCCCGACCCTGACGGGCCCAGCGGTGAAAAGTCCTCTTGTCCGTCACCGGAAACGTGCCCAGGGGCACACACCGCCTCTACCCAGGGCCCCACCATTCAACGGGCAGTCACCCCGAAACCGGCTGCGGGCACCTGCTCTAGCCCCTCCCAGGAGCACCTCGGTGGCTCCTCGCGACTCCCGCCAGCCAGCATTTAGCGATCCTTTTAGAAAAATAGAAACTCAGTTGCCAAGGATTGATCTCTTGGGATGTTTTGCCTGTTTCCTGATGAATAATTCACTCTAAAGCACACCCACCGCTTACGGTTAAGTTTTGAATTCCTCTCATCAAATATCCATCGAGCAAATGGGTAGAAATACTTAATTCAATGGAGAACACGTGTCGTCGCAGCAACCTGCTAACACAGCTTATCCCCCCGCCCCCCGCCTGCCTCCGGGACGGCTTGTGGGGGACGGGCTTGTCCACCGGCTGTCATGGGGTCCAGACCCGAGTGGGGCCGTTGGGTGAAGAAGGCCAAGCCTGTGAGCAACCCCCCAGACGCCAGGCCTCAGGGCCTCCCCAGGGAGGGTGGCCGGGGGTCTGTCCGCTGAGTCCTAGGAGACATGCCGTGTCCATGCAGCCGGCCAGCACGATGGCAAAGCAAAGATGTGTTCTAGGTACACCACTGCTGCACAGGCAGGGGCCCGGCCCGCGGAGTTGGAGCCCCACCCCCCCCATTAGTGCCACAATCTGCTTCCAGCCTCAGGGACTGGAAGTGGACTCCCGTGGAGTTTTCACAAACCTAACCCAGCGTGTAACCCACACCCAGGTCCAGACACACAGCTCTGCCCGGCACCCCCCGACCCCGCCCCCCGCCCGAGACCTCTGTGTCCACATGTGGCCTCGCCCTTCGGGGTGTCACACAGGCGGTCGTGTGGCTGGCCCGCCTGACTCCCGAGCTGTGTCGGGGGCGGGGGGGGGGGGGCAATTAGAAAACCCTCCCCCAGGTCTGCGAACCAAGGTCAGGGGTCACTTGGGAAGGGCAGGCTGGGCCACGACCCCACACACAGGACAGTGATCCCCTCCCTTCTCTCCCCCGTCCAGTAACAGAGGACTCTTCTCAGACGGCCACGCAGCCAGAACGGCCAGGACCGGGAAGTTCGGGGGAGCCGGGCGGGGGTCGCCAGGGGCGGCAGGGGGGTGGGTCTTCCCCCCCCCTCCCCCGCACCGCTGCCCTTTGCAGGGGTCACTGGCGGTGCACGGGGCTTCGTGCTGACCGGACCACCCAGGGGAGGCTCCCGCTCTCATTACCGTAGACCGTTCTGCGCGAGGTCAGGGAAAATCACGAGCAGATTTGTGGGGTCTTGACTGGTCGCCGGAGGGGCCTTTCAAACCACACGGAGGCACCACGTCGCTAAGGGGGAGCTGACGAGCCCTCCAGTGTCACCCCCACGCCCCGGCCCCGCACACCTCTGCCCCTCCTGTCCGGAACATTCTCCCCCGGCGTGGCCCCTCACCCGGCCGGGGCTCTGCCCCCTCAGCCCCACCGGCCACTCTCTATACCCTGCACCCGTTTCCATCTCCTTCGGTCCCGCCGTCACATTGCCCTGGTTTCCCTATTTATCACCAGGCCCGCCCGTGAGAACAGGGGTTCGGGGTGCCCGTCAGAGGACGGCAGGAGCACAGGCCGGGCCGCCCGGCGCTGGGGGCAGGAGGGGATGGCCCGAGAGCAAGGAGCCCACGGGCACAGCCGGGTCCCACAGGGGCAGCCTGGGGCTCCGCGTCCTGGGTGCGAGTTCTCCCGCCTGCTGCTGTCGCGTCCTGGCTTCGGGGGTCTGGAGGTCGCCCCACCTTGACCCTCCGCTGCCTGTCTGCACCACCGAGGATGAGGGTGCACTGAGCCCAGCGGGGATCGCCGAAGGGTCCCGCTCGGCCTACAGGGAGGGCACCCCCAGACCCGAGCTGCCCACCGCGAGGGGGACTGGGGTCCGGGTCCGGCCAGGCAGGGCAGCCTCGAGTGGGCCCTGCTTCATCTCGGCCACCGGCACCGACACCTCACATACCCGAGGGCGCGGCCCCGAAAATAAGCCGTGTACAGGTGGCCCCCGACAAGCAGGGCTGACAAAGCCCCGTGTCCGAGGGACAGCGCAGACCCGATGACACCAAGGCTCCGGCCATGGGTCTCCCACCCCCTCGGCCGGCCACCCGTCTGTGTCTGCACCACCGTCTCCCTCTGGCCCACTGTCACGTGAGCCGTGGGCACAGCTGTACAGACACAGGTCCCTTTTACAGACACAGGCCTGGGGGACCTCAGACCCCTCTCCGTCTTTGTTGTCCACGCAGGGAAGCTTCAAGCTCAGAGCAGCGCTGGGCTCAGGGTTTGGTGCCGGGTCAGCGCCCAGGGTCGGGTGGGGCTGTGGACCAAGTGTCCCTCCTGGGGGGAGGCCAAGTCCCCAGTCCGGCCTCAGGTGCGGGTCGGGACCACCACTCAGCAACCCCGTTGCCTCCGCCGAGGTTCTGGCCGGAAGCTGTGGACACGGAGAGGGGCCGGCCAGGAGGCGCCTACGTCCAAGGGAGGAGGAGTGGTGTCCAGGCTAAGCCTGGACTAGGGAGGGGGTGACAAGGAAACGGGTGCTCACAGGCCGCAGGGAGCGGAAGATGCTCCGGGAGAGCCGTCCAGGGGGCCTGACAAGGTCACGACCAGCCGGAAACCCCACACGGCCTCGAATCCAAGCGCCGCTCTGCTGTCTGTTGTTGTAAACAGTTAGACGGTAAATGTGACCACCTTCCCGGAGGGAGATTCGGCCGAATGCCTGAGCCTGTGATGCACACGCGCTTTGACCCAGAAATGCTTTCAGGGAGCGCCGCACACAGGGGAAGGGGCTGAACATCTACTGCTGCAACATTCATTCAAGAGACTCTGCTCCCCCAGGATCCTGTGGACCCAGGCGTGGCAGCATCCCAGCCCCGCTGGTGACTTTTCCCAAAGCACCGGGAGCGAGCCCAGGCTCCCCCCGGGCTCCCAGGCGCCAGGTCCTGGGCAGGATGGGGGGCTCACGGACAGCAGCAGGGGAGGGCGCACCCGCGCTGGCCGCTCAGAGTCCGCCGCAGGCCCCAGGCGCCCCTCCGCCGGATGGAGCGCGGCAGGACAAGGAAATACACTGCGTTAAGAACACCAGGCATGAGATTATCTGTGACTCTTACTTTTTTCTTCATGTATCTCTGCATCTTCTAGATTTCCTACAATAAACACGCATTTCTTTCCAGCAAAAAAACCCATAGGGTAGGGGTCCCTGGGTGGCTCAATCAGTTAAGCGTCCGACTTCAGCTCAGGCCATGATCTCTCAGTTCGCAGGTTCAAGCCCCACATGAGGCTCTGTGCTGACGGCTCAGAGCCTGGAGCCCGCTTCCAATTCTGCGTCTCCCTCTTTCTCTGCCCCTCCCCCACTGCCATGCGCGGGCTCTCTGTCTCTCTCAAAAATAAGTTTAAAAAACAAGTTAAAAAAAAAAACCCATAGGGTAGACTTCCACTTCCAGCCAAGACAGACTACAGGACCCAAACTTACCTTCCGCCAGAAACAACCCGAACACAAAACACACAAAACTGGGGTGTTCAAGGTGCTGGACGCAAGGCAACACTGAGCCGCGGTGCCCATGAAGCGGGAGGGAGACCAGGAGAGGCGACCAAGTTTCCAGGCTGTCCAGCAGCGAGGGGGACCCAGGGCGAGCCCGGGGGACATCCTGAGCTGAGGGTGTGAGCATCCACAGGGACCGAGGTGGCCACAGCAGGCAGGGTGGACACCAGAGAGGGGAGAGCCACAGGGAGATGCACAGGTGCCCCGAGTACGTGGCACAGCACTGATGAGCACGTTGGATCTGTGGTTAAAAACCTTCCCACAGAGAAAACTCAGCCTGGACAGCTTCAGTGGGGGAATTCTAGCAGACGGTTCAGGAAGAACGGATAGCAGTAAGCTCTCTCATAACAGTGAAAAGAAAAGAATTATTCCCAAGTCATTCTGCGAGGCCGGTGTTATCCCGATACAGAATCAGACAAGATATCACAAGAAAAAAAATACACATATCTCTCACGAACACAGATGAAAAATTCTTAAAAAGTTTATTAAATTAGATCCAACGGTAAATTAAAAATACTAATGCACCATAACTGAGTGGGGTGGAGCCCAAGAACTCAAGGTCGGTTTACATTCAAAATCCAATCGACGGGGTGCCTGGGTGGCTCAGTCGGTTAAGCGTCCGACTTTAGCTCAGGTCACGATCTCGAGGTCCGTGAGTTCGAGCCCCACGTCGGGCTCTTGGCTGATGGCTCAGAGCCTGGAGTCTGCTTCCGATTCTGTGTCTCCCTCTCTCTCTGCCCTCCCCCGTTCATGCTCTGTCTCTCTCTGTCTCAAAAATAAATAAACATTAAAAAAAAATCCAGTCGATGTAATTCACCACCAAATTATCAAAGCAAAAGGAAAACCACAGGATTATCTCAATAGACACAGAGAAAGCACTTGGTAAAAAGCCAACATCCATTCTGATAAAAACCGGGCAAACCAAAACAGAAGAGGACTTCCTCCACTTGGTAAAGGGCACCTACGAAAACCCACAGCTGACACTATTCTTAACGGTGAGACCGAACACTTTCCCCCTAGGATCGCAAAGAATTATATAAAGTCCAGAAACAGACCCACGCACACAGACGACTGTGTTCTGACAAAAAATGCAAAGGCAGTTCAGCAGAGAAAATAGTCTTTTTAACAAATGGTGCAGGAAACTGGCTAGCCATGTGGGGTGGGTGTGGGGGGGGACGAGCGCTGTCTATAACCCCTGAGCCACAGACTAGCAATCAAGCTTACAAGGGATCGCCCGCGAACCAGCATCCACATGGTACGTCCACGTGCAAAACCTAAACTACAAAACCCCTACGTAAGAAAACATAGAAGAAAATCTTTACCACTTTGGGTTAGGAAAGGATTTCTTAAATTCAAAACCAAAAGTACGGTCCGGGAAAGAACAAATCAGTAAGACCGGATTTCATCAAACTTTAAAATACCTGCTTTTCAAAAGACACGACGAAGAGAATTAAGAGAGCAGCCGCAGATGGGGAGAAAACACCTGCCATCTGCGCGTCTGACATCAGAGTTGTGTCCAGAATATATAAAGAACTCTCAAAACTCAATAGGAAGAAATGCACCCCTTTGAAAACAGCTGAAGGGTTTGAGCAGACACTTCAGCGAAGACAGTAGACAGAGAGTGATCCAGAACACGGAAAAAACGCTCAATACCACTAGTCAGGAAAATTAAGCCCACAGTGAGACCCCACCAACGGAAAGGCTAAAACTGAAAGGACCGACAACGTCAGGTGTTGGCGAGGCTGGGAACCGGTTCTACGCTGCCGGTGGGAACAAAACGTGGCTCAGCCACCTTTGAAAACAATTTCTTCTCAAACTGAGCGTACACCTTCCATACGATCCAGCCATGCGACTCTCCAAGAGGCAGGAGAGTGCACATCCGCACAAAGCCTTGTGCATAAACGTCCACGGCAGCTTTATTTGTAAAAAGCCCCAGCGCCATCGACAGGGCAGGCTGAAACCAGCTGTGGGCTCCTTACCGGGGAACCCCGGTCGGCAGTTAGGCGGGACGAAACCCTGCCTCGCGTGGCAACGCAGAGGAATCTGGAAACAACGCTGCCCTGCGACAGACTGATCCCGCTTACGTAAGCCTGGAGAAAACGCAAACTAATCCACGGTGACAGGAAGCAGGTCAGCGGTTGCCTGGAGATGGGGGTCTGTGCAGAGGGCGGAGGGCGGGCTCGAGGGTGGGCACGGGGAGACCGGGAGAACGGGCGGGGGGGTTGGGGGTCACTGCCGTGGCCACGGTGGCGGTTGCGTGTGACACGCACATCACAGCCTGTCAAGCTGTGCGTAGTTTATCATTTGGAAACTTCATCAGGCTGTTTTGAAAATTCTGAATAATGACATCAATAAAACGGCAGAACGAGGACATCTGAAAAGCCTCTTACCCGTAAAAGCCACGAGGACACACTGGCGAAAACGGTCAGCATCAACTTTTCCAGGACTCTGGAAATTAACCGACGACTTGCAGTGTGGGAAGTTTATCCAAGACAAACACCTGAGTCTCGGCCAGACCCGTGACCTCTGTGGCACTTTCACCTGCCCTACGCCCGTTGCCCACCCCGTCTCCATGGTAACCTGGAAAGCCAGCGGCCTGGCAGCCCCTGGAGGGGACAGAATGCAGCCGGAGCTCCCTCAGAGCCCCCTCCCAGAGAAGTGTCGTCATCCGGCCTGTCCGGTAGCTCCCTCGAGACCCCGCTTTCGAGGCTGTCTTCGTCTGACGTGACCCGGAGCTCTTCCCGTAGGAGCAGCCATCTCTCCGAGGGAATGTGTTGAAAGGCAAAAAATCGGAGGCAAATGTTTAACACCGCAGCTGCCTGAGGCAGCAGATAACGGCTGGGGCGAAAACTAGACTAACAAACAAGCCTCAAAGGAAAGCTGGGGCACGAGAGGTCCACAGGGACATCCGAAAGCTCCAATGTAGTCCGGGAATCCGTAAGGCCGTGCACGTGCCCGGGGCTACGCGTGTGTTGCCTGCAGACCTGGGGAGCCCCTGCTCGCTGGCCTCGGCGTCCACTGCCCGAGAGCGGCGGGTACGCCCAACGCGCGCAGAGCCCCTTGGTCGAGACCGGGGCACGCGCTGGTTCCTAGAATTTAGGAAGACCTCACTCCCACCAGGCCAGCCGAACAGACTTCCGTGGCTACTCGCGACAGAGGACACAGGACCCCACACTCCTTCATCAGATCGCTACGCAAACAACAGCAACGAAACTGCAGAGACAGAGGGGTGGGGGGAGGACGTGATTTCCAGAGCCCCCACAACGCATCATTTTAAACATCCAGCCTTAAAAGAACAGAGACACGCAGAGACAGAAGAGACGATGCCCCACACGCGGGGAGATGGCACTCAACAGGCCCGCCCCTGGGGCAGCCCACGCACGCCCACGTCCACGACCATAAACCAGCTGTTGTAAGCGTGTGCAGAGAACTGAAGGACGTCTAACGAGCTGCAAGAAAGTCTGAGAACAACGTGTCAGCAAATAGGGAAGATCGGCAAGCCGATACAAAGGGAACTGCGGAAATCCCGGAAAATTCAATACCTGCCAGGGAACACTCCCACTGTTGGCGGCCAGGAGAGAGGGCCAGGGGGCCACTGCATCTAGGGGGGACAAGCGCATGGGGAAGTATGGGGGAGGCATGGGGAGCATAGCGGAGCATAGGGAGCACAAAGGAACACGAAGGAGCACAGGGGAGCACGGAGAGCACGGGGGAGCACAGGGGGCACAGAGGGCACAGGGAGCACCGGAGAGCATGGG
>NC_064810.1:1541912-1544299 GCF_023721935.1 Panthera uncia
AGGGGGCACAGAGGGCACAGGGAGCACCGGAGAGCATGGGGGAGCACAGAAAGCACAGGGGAGCATGTGGGAGCATAGGGGAGCACAGGGGGCACAGAGGGCACAGGGAGCACCGGGGAGCATGGAGGAGCATGGAGACGGGAGCACAGAGAGCACAGGGGAGCACTGAAGAGCATGGAGAACACAGAGTGGTGCCTCAGCCCCACGGGCACCGGTAAGCACACTGGCAGAGTGGAGTCCCAGAAACAGGGGAAGGTGAGAACAGGACACAAAATATTTGAAAAAATAATGGCCTAAAACTTGGCAAATTTGATGAACACCATTAATGTACACGCTGTAGAAGCTCAACAAACTCCAGGTCAGAAAGCCTGAAACGCTTCTCCACGGACACACCTTAAGCGAACTGCGTGGCGTGAAAGACAGAGAGGCCCCACAAGGGCCGGGGGAGAGAGGGCGTCCCGTCGGGGCCTCAGAGCAATGTCCACGGACGTCAACCGAACTCTGCACACACTCAGGCTGTCCTTCAGAAATGAGGGTGAAATTAAGACACATGAACGAAATAACTTTATAACAATTTACAAACACATAAAATTTTTCAATGTTAACGACACGAACAAGAACGAAATCTGAGCGCATCATCACGGGCCAGCCCGCCCGAGCCCTAGCAGGAACGGCAGAGGCAGCCCCAAGAGACCCCGGATGGTCACCGGAATCATCGTGAGGAAGGCGAGGGGCGGGAGGCAACCACAGAGGTGGATGTAAGACTGCCCACGTGTGTTTTCATCCGTGACCTCAGCCGGGTGTGAGCCGCGTGTGGACCCAGGACCGTGAAAACACACGTGCACACGGGCGTGCGCGTGATGCTCGCTGCAGCGGTATTCACACGCTCCAAAGGTTTCAACACCCAGTCCCATCGCCTGATGAGTGTGGACGAAGGCCGTGCAGGCCGTCCGTGTGCTGGAATATTACCCAGCCATGAAAAGGGCTGGATGAGCCTCGGGAACTTGATGCTAAGCGACATAAGCCAGACACAGACATCACGTTCTCCGTGAGTCCGTTCAAACGAAAAGTTCAAACGAAAAGGGAAATCCACAGAGGCAGAGAGTAGATTCCTGGCTGTCAGAGCTTGCTGGAGGAGGGAGCACGTGAGGGCTGATGGCTGCGGGCTTCCTCTGGGGTGAGGAGAAAGTTCCGGAACGAGACAGAGGTGATGGCTGCACTACAGCGCCTGTGTACTAAATGGTGCTGAACTACACTTGAAAATGGTAAATTCAAGATGTGTGAATTAGATCTCAATGTTTAAAAATTCTGTAAGAGAGGGTTTCTTCCAAAGCTGGTAACTGTGATGCACTCACGGCAATGCCAGTCCACATGGACGGTGCTCCTTGGGCCCAGGGGACGGGAGTGTGCCCACCGCTGGAGACGAATCCGCTGCGTGCCCAGGCCGTGCGCTGGGGCTCGCCCGGGGGCACAAGGGGCCCCAGAGCCGCTCTCCCCGCTGCGGCTCTCACGGAGCACCCAGCCCTACCCTGACCCTGGAGGCCCTGTGCCAAGAGAGCCCTGCATCGAGCCGCAGCAGTTTCTGGCTTTGGCCACCTTCCAGTCTTCTCCTGCGAGGCCTAATCTGCTCACGCGTGCCGTAATTTTAAGGATGCTGTGTTTACGGTGCGGTGTGATGGGTGAGGTGTGCCAGGTGACCTCCCGACCCTGGTGACCATGCCCAGGGCCCGTGGAGGGGCCTGGCGAGGGAGCCCCCAGTTACCACCCGGGCTCTCCCTGCTGGGCAGACTCAGCCTTGCGTCCAAGCTGCAGCTCCCGCTCACGGGAAACGCGACACTGCAGATTGCTGCACTTTTTTTTAATGCTTATTTATTTTAGAGAGAGACAGAGACAGAGTGTGAGCAGGGGAGGAGCAGAGAGAAAGTGAGACAGAATCCGGAACAGGCTTCAGGCTCTGAGCAAGCTGTCAGCCCAGAGCCCGACACGGGGCTCGAACCCACAAACCGAGACAGCACGATCTGAGCCGAGTCGGATGCTTAACCAACTGAGCCACACAGGCGCCCCTCTGATTCTTAAACAGTAGATTCTTAAAGCAGGTCCCAGTTGACATGGTTCCTCACTACACCGAACCAACCCTGCAATGCGTGTGGCTAGAGGGACCCAAGAGGACTTTGGTCCACAGCAATAACTTACCGCCCTGCTGCTCCCCCCAGGGCACACCGGAGCAGGCTGGGGTCCCTGCGTGTGTCCAGAGACACCCAGGGAGCACGCCAACAGATGGATTCCAGACATCCAGAGAGCAGGGGACAACCAGACGGATTCCAGAGACACCCAGGGAGCACACGTCGACCAGACGGATTCCAGAGACACCCAGGGAGCATGCCGAC
>NC_064810.1:1544309-1618119 GCF_023721935.1 Panthera uncia
ACACGTCGACCAGACGGATTCCAGAGACACCCAGGGAGCATGCCGACCAGACGGATTCCAGAGACACCCAGGGAGCAAGGGCCGACCAGACAGATTCCAGAGATAACCAGGGAGCATGAGCCGACCCAAGAGACTCCAGAGACACCCAAGGAACACGCCGACCAGACGGATTCCAGAGACGCCCAGGGAGCACGGACTGACCAGATGGGATTCCAGAGACACCCAGGGAGCACAGACTGACCAGACGGATTCCAGAGACACCCAGGGAGCACGCCAACAGATGGATTCCAGACACCCAGAGAGCAGGGGACAACCAGACGGATCCAGAGACACCCAGGGAGCACAGACTGACCAGATGGGATTCCAGAGGCACCCAGGGAGCACAGACCAACCAGACGGATTCCAGAGACACCCAGGGAGCACACGCCGACCAGACGGATTCCAGAGACGCCCAGGGAGCACGGACTGACCAGATGGGATTCCAGAGGCACCCAGGGAGCACGGACTGACCAGATGGGATTCCAGAGGCACCCAGGGAGCACGGACCGACCAGACGGATTCCAGAGACGCCCAGGGAGCACGGGCCGACCAGACGGATCCAGAGTCACCCAGGGAGCACACGCCTGACCAGACGGATGAGATTCCTGCTTTCGTTCCTGTGCAGCGACACTCCTAGGTTCTCACGTGCACCGGCATCCGGCTAAGCCGCCAAACCTGGGGCTGGAGACCACGGTTTGGCACAGAGCAGCGGCCTCGGGGACTGATCCGCCGACTTGCCAGGCGTCCTGCCCCTTGCACGGGCCACCACGGGGGAACCTCCATGGCACCTGCACAAGGCCAGCCTTCCCTGGATCCCCGCTTTCAGGAGAGCCGTCAACTCGACCCCCTCTTTCCCTTGGCTGCATCCGGGGCCACCTTCTTTTGCCCCCCTTTGTGGGGCAGGGTGGGGACCGGGGAGAGCCGTGGCCTTGTGGATGGGATGACCTTAGGGGCCCTCCCGTCTCCCTGGTGCTCTCAGCCTTGGCTCCTTCGTCTGCGCTCGCCAACACCTGCCTCGCAGACCACCTGAGTTCCCCGCTGTCACCTGTGCGTGCAGGTCACCCGGGCAGCACCACCAACACGACAGGGATGCCACGAAGGTGGCCAAGGCCCCGAGGGCAGACGGTAGGCGGTCCCCACAGGCACCAGGGGGCCGTGACGGTGACATCGGGCACGTGCCTGGTATGCTGGCCACTCTTGCACGAGTGCCAGGCCGAGTGGGAGCAGCATCCCGAGAGGAGACTCCGGGGCCCGCGCTGCAGTCCCTGGCGTGCCTGGGTTTCATCCACACGGGATTCAGGCTCAGCCGGAGTGCTGGCCAGCAGCAGTGACACGACCTCGCCATCACCGGAAGTGTGCCTTTCCCGATGTCCTAGCCTTTGGGTCACGCTCCTCTTGCCGGGAACCTGCATCTAAGATCCGTCCGTGTTATGTGAATACTAGCCCGCCCCTCTTCATCCCTGTCTGACCCCGCGGGACGATGGCCCCTCGGGTCTGCTGGTCTGCTCACCTGTCCGAAGGCATCTGAGTTCTTTCTGGGTTTTGGTGACCATGTAAAGTGGCTGTCAACAGAAGCTTCCCATTCGCCTGGGTAGATGCCCGGGAGGCGACCCACATCACTGCCGAGCCCAGGGCTCCACTGGCTGGGGGTCCGCAGGGAGGATGCGGGAGGGAGTCACAGCAGGAGCTTCTGAACAGACCTGAGCCAAGACATTGTGGTGGCTTCAGGGACGCGGTCACCAGATCCTCTCCTTCAGCCCTCAAGGCAGCCTCGCTGGACACCGAGGCCCCGAGCACCCACCTGCTGAAGCGGGACCCACAACCCCAGTGTGGAAGGTGCTCTGGCCTGTCCGCTGGGTCACAGCCGCAGTGGGCACCCGCCGCTGCTGCCAGGTCCAGAAAGGCAGGCGAAGGCAGCAGAAGAGATCTGACCTTGCTCCTGACCTTCTCCTCCCCGCCCCTGCCCCCACATTCCACCCAGAATCACCTGAGCAAAGAGCTTCCAGGAGTGAGGTTCAGGTAGGACATCTTGCCACCCACCAGGGCCCCCAAAGAAGTGGTGCTCAGGTGAGCCTGCAATGCCCTCCCTGCGTCCCTGATGGGCCCCCAGCCCATGGGAGGCACAGGAGGGGCGCCAGGCTGAGGGCTGTCCCTCCCGTGTCCCCTCCGTGTGTCAACCAGGTCTCCGGCCTCTCTACAAGGACGCCCGCGGCCGCCTCGGGGCCCAGCCGGACGATCAGAACCACCTCCTTACTTTAAAATCCTTAATTTGCTCACAGCTTCGGTTGCAGAGGGGGATGTTCACAGATTCCAGAAATCAGGAAGTGAACACACCTTTTGCGAGCATTTTTCAGCCTAATACCCAGATTTTTGTATCTTTTAAACGGATGACTATGGTTGTACAGGAAAGAGAAAGACTTCTCAAACTTCTGTACTGAGACACCTTCCCCGGCCTTCATCTTCCATATTGGCTCTCAGTCTTTCCGCCAATTCCTCGGGCATCTTGCAAAAGCACCGCTAGGCCCTGAGCAGTGACTCACTTGTCCCTGCTGCTCGCCGGTGCTGGGGCACAGCGCCAGAACTGGGAAGGCAGCAAGGCACCGCAGGCCCCTGGGCTTGCGTCTGGCCTCGAAGGGACGCGTGTCTGCCCTGCCGTTGGACACGATGGGAGCGGACAGCCCGGGTGGGTTTTCCTACCACCCGGGGTCTCTCAATGTCTAGTTCCCTCGTTATCAGGGCAGAAGTCTCTTTGGGGAAGATCACCAGAATGAACCCTGGATGTGTACAAACATGAAATTGATGCGCAGGGTTTTCCCAGAGAAAACTGCCAAATCACCACCAGCTTGCCTGCAGACACGTTACGCCAGTGGGGCCAGAGAACTGCTTTATATTTGGAGAAACACAGCGCCTGCGGGCCTCAGTCAGCTGACGTCTGACTCTTGATTTCAACTCTTCATTACAGTAGGAAGTGAGCCCCACATCAGACTCTACACTGATCGTGGAGCCTGCTTGGGATTCTCCCTCTCTCTCTGCTCCTCACCCCCCTCCCCCAAACCCGCTCACATGCTAATAATAATAAATAATAATAACATATTTGGAGAACCACAGGGCCGCCTGGGGGTTCAGTCAGCTGAGCAACTGACTCTTGATTTCAGCTCAGGTCGTGATCCCAGGGTCGTGAGGTCGAGCCCTCTGTTGGGCTCTGCACTGAGCATGGACCCTCTCTCTCTCTCTCTCCCCTCTGCTCCTGCCCCCCCCCCAACCCCCTGCTCACATGCTCTCTGTCTAAAATAACAACTACATACTTAGAGAACCATAAACTTGGAAGCCAATCGTCTCATAAGGAGACATCTCAGGGCGGCCCGGAGTCTGCACCTGAGCTCATGCGTCTGCCTCTCCCGCAGTTTCCCGCAGAGAACTGGGGGGGAGGACGGGCACGCACTCCCGGGATCAGGGCCCGTGGCATCGCAGTGGCCGTGCCACACTGGCCTCCAGCAACCCCCCCCCCCCGTGGGCCTGCCCCCCACTGCCTGCAGGACCGGTCCAGGCGAGCAGGACGCTCAGGGGTCCCTGCTTTCTCTGCAGCCTCGAAAGGAAGCAGCTGTGGCTGCCTGGGGAGAATAAACGGCTTGGAGAGCATCCCAGCAAAGACCTGCTTGCTGCTGCAACGTTTGCAAACACCGTGGAATAACCGGAAAGTGTCCTGGCCTGGAAAACACTTCACGCGATGGACCCACAAGAACGTCTGGAGAAAGAGGACACTGGACGCAGGTCCAGGCCGCGTCCGTCCAAAGACCCTCAAAACCACAAGGCAGGTGCAGCTTAACTCACTGGGGTTTGGGAAGCACAGGTGGCTTGGGGCCACGGCCCCTCTCCCACACACCCCTGCCTGCTGGGGACCTGGTGGCAGAGCAGGCCTGCCCGAGACACGGAGGCAACAGGACACAGAACCCAGCAGCCCTTACTGCCACCAGGGCTCCTGGCTCAGCCAGGAGCCGCGCAGTTCGCTCCCTCATTTCACCTGCCCAGCCAGGCCCACAGCAGCACCATGGCCACCAGGAAATGCCCGGAAGGAGGGAGCAATGGGGAGCCCTGCACAGCCCCCCCTGGCTCTCGTGGGGACCTCCAGGACTCTGCTGCCCGGGCAGAGAGGCCAGCCCCGTGAGGTCTGGACTCTGCCCGACAGGGCTGCACAGCGTGGAAGAGGTGGGGCCCCCAGGGCCGCGGGTCCCACGAGCCCGGCCCAGGATGCCCACGTTCTGACCAGTAAGGAAACGGCGTGAAATCTTTTAAAAAATTTTTTTAAGTTTTATTTTTCAGACGGGGGAGGAGGGGCAGAGAAAGAGGGAGACAGAGGATCCAGAGCAGGCTCTGCGCTGACAGGAGTTAGAGCAGAGGCTCGAACCCACGAACTGTGAGATCGTGACCTGAGCTGAAGTCGGACACTTAACCTACCGAGCCACCCAGGCGCCCCAAGATCCTACTTTTTAAAAGAAAAAAGCATTTGAGGTTTTCAGGGTGAAAGGGAAAGTAAACAGCATCCTCCCTTGTGTCAAAATGAACCAAGCCCAGGAACAGCCTCACAGGACACCCCCCCCAGGATGCGCTGGCCAGGCGGCACGCCCTGAGGGCAGACGGGCTGCTTCCGGGACGCAAGGACCCTTCTGCGGGTGAGAGGCTGAGCAGAGAAAGAAGGTGGAGGTGAGGGAGCCTTAAGGTTTTATCCTGAAGTCTGCACTCGTTACACCTGCATTTCCTGGTGTGGGCTGTTCTAAGCAGCGTTCTCAGATGGGTTCAAAAGACGCGGATCCCGTGAGACTTTCCATGAAAAGTAAAACACTCACTGGCTTGGGAATTCCGCCACCCTGCCCCCTTCTGGAGGGTCAGAGTCATGCAGCCCATCAAAGGCTCTGATAAGTCCTGCTGCAAGTCAATCTTCAACCTTGCCTATCTCCCCAGCTTCTTTGGCCAAAGAATCCCCTTCCCCTTTAGTAGCTATCATGCACCCAGAGCTCATAAGGCTGACTTCGGGTGGGGTAGCTGAAGAGTGTAACAGCACAGGGAGGGTCAGGCAGCATCTGGCCTCCTCATTCCTTTGTCACCTTCCCACACGTAGTGCTGTGCCTTGGTGACGCCCCTCGGCTCCAGGGTGGACAGCACCCCCATTCCACCAGCGGAGGAGGGGTTAAGCGGCAGCGAATACCAAGCCCGGGAACGAAGTCTCGGCGGGGACAATCGGAGGTGGGGATTCTCCCCAGCAGCGTGGACCGGATGCAGGAGGCAGGGGCCTCCAGACGGGCTGCCCGGTGAAGGCGACAGAGCGCCACGGCCCCACCCCAGGCCGAGGGGACCCTGATGACGTGGCAGCTGTGAGGCCCATGGGGCCGGGCAGGCCCCCCAGACAGGAGGGCAGAGGGAGTGGACGGGGGTCCAATGGGGGGGCCCGCAGTGCCCAGGAGGGGCCCACCGTTGAGGGTCCTCTGACCGCCCGGCCGTCCTCAGATCAGGGGCTCAGTCTCCACCCAGGCATGACCCCCGGGCACCCCTGGAGCCCAAAGATGCCAGCAGCCAGAGCACCTCAAATTCTAGGAGGCTAACGCCCTGTGACGGGCTCAGCTGTGTCCCCTCAAAGCACATGCTGAAGGCCTGACCCCCGAGCCCCAGGACATGACTGCACCCGGAAATAGTGCCATGAAAGAGATAATTAAGGCAAAGCAAGGTCACTAGAGCAACCCTGGTGCAAACTGACCGGTGTCCCTGTGAGAAGAGGGGATGAGGACACACACACACACACACACACACACACACACACACAGACGGCCACGTGAGGCCACGAGGAGGACGGCATCCACGCGCCCGGGAGAGGCCCCGGGAGGAGCCGGCCCCGCCCGCTGTGACCCGGGGGTGCAGCCTTCGGGGGGCACTGGCAGAATCGCACCTTTCCATTGACTCGGCCGGTGGGAACCTGTTACGACGGCCGAGCGGAGGCAGCCTGGGACCAGAACGGCAGGAGACCCGACTGTCATGATACTAAACGGGGAGAAACCCCGAGGTGCTGTTTCTTGCCCCATTTAGCGGCCGGCCACGTCCTCAGATGGCCCCTCGAATCCCACATTCGCGTCCCCGTTCCCTCGGGAGACAGTGTTGTGCGGGCACTAAACCCAACCCCTTCTCTGAGGAGCCCCCGGCCTCTTACAACCCAGCACAGGAGCTGCACACCCCGATTCTGAGGCGGGAGCACCCCACCTCGGGCAGGAGGACCCAGCAAGGCCCTTGGGACATCGTAGATGGCAGAGCGTAGGCGCTGGGGAAGCTGCAGGGGCAAGTGGTCCAGCCACAGAGATTAGGGACACTGAGGCCAGAGTGGGAGGGACGTCCCCAAACACTCCTTCCAGAGCGACACGGCCCTCCTGAGTCCCCCTCGGCCCCTGCAGCTCCCACCCCTACAGAGGCTGAGGGGACCAGGCGAGGGGCAGCAGGAGGGGCCGGCGGCCCCCACATCCTGAGAAGGCAAGAGGCTATCCAGGAGTCTTGAAAGACCGGGATGAGGTCAGGCCCTGCCCTGTCACGGCCCCGTCTCGGGGGGCTGTGCAGGAACAGGGCCCACCTACACCAGCCCCGGAGCCCCACTTCTCTCTGGAGGCCGGGCCCGCCCAGCTCGCAGGGAGATGCCCACCAGACAGGCCAGGCCCCTGCTGCCCGGCTGGAGCCGGGGCGTCTGCTACCCCGGCTGCCCCTCCCGGGGGTGGCCCGGGTCTGCAGGTGAGGACAGAGTACGGCAGGAGGGAGGTGCCCACGGCGGGCCAAGGCCAGTTCCCGACGTCCCCAGCCCTGGGCGGGCAGCTAGGGTTGCTGGTGCGTCCTGTGGGAGCACCCCCACGGCCTCCCAAGGGCCACTGCTGAGCCAGGGGAGGCCTGCGGGACCAGGGCCCCAGGTCTCTCTGCGAGGTTTCGTCCGGTTATCGTCCCACTGCCCAGCCCGGGCTCGGCCAGTGCTGCTCACAGCCCATCCCCTGCTCCTTGGTCCCTTAGGGAGCAGGTGCCCCCTGGTTCCTGGGCCTGGGGGAGAAATGCAGGGAGGGAGGCTCCAGCAGCAGGCGCCTGGTGGGGTCCCCAACGAAGCTGAAATCGCACCCTGAAAGTGACGGTGTTTTTCTCCAGCAGGCCCCAAGCTACATGGCAAGCCACCACCCGCGTCACAGAGGGCGCCTGGCTGACAGGGTTCCAACAAAGGCCGATGGATGAGGAAGTGGATAGCTGACACAGGGGGTGGGAGGCACTGGCCACGGACCCCACCGCCCACGGGGGCCACCAGTACGGCCTGCCCCGGGAGCACAGCTTGGGGGCCTTTCCCTCCCCTGCACCTTGGCCAAGGTGTCTGTGACCCCCTGCATGTGAGAATCACCTGGAAGAGGGGTTCAGACCTTCAGGGGATTTCTGCCCCATCCAAGCCCCAGAGGATCAGGACCTCAGGGCTGGGTGGCCTGCGTGCAGCTGGGGGCTGGGGCCCCGACCGTCCCCTCCTTCCCCACGGTATGGGACGGACTCAGCTCGAGGCTGGGGCAGGAAGGAGACAGGCTGATGCCCAGGCCCCTGCCCCGCTAGAGCTGCTACCTGACTCCATGCAGGACAGAGGCCCTGAAGGTCCAGGAAGAGCTGGGACGGCAGGGGTGGAGCCGGGGCCCCTCCTCAGCTCCGGCTGTGGGCCGGCTCATCTGCCCCGCAGCTCCTGTTCCACGGCGGGGAGCGCACACTCCCAGGGGCAGCAAAGCGGGGCACAGGCACAGAGCCCCCCTGCCTCCTGCAGGGCCACCGTGTCCCACGTGAGTCCTGTCAGGGCTCAGGCCAGGACACTCCTGGAGGCCGCCGGCCCTTCCCTGCCGCGAGGCCAGGTCCGGGGAGGAGGCCACAGACCCGTTTCTGAGGGACAAGGCCACCTCACCCCCACACCAGGGCCTGGGCTCGGAGGGACAATGGAGCAGAGTCTCCTCGAATGAGCTGCTTTGGGGCACAGATGCCTGAGGCAGAGGCCGAGCCTCGGGCAAGGGGAGCCCCGTCCCCACCAGAGCCTGCAGGGCCCTGGACGCGCCCCATCCCCACCATGTGGCCCCGGCCCTGCCCAGGCTGAAGTCTATTTCCAGGGGTCATCTCATGTCCCTGCTCCAGGGGACGGACTGGCCGAGCCCAGAGCCGAGCCCGACCCGGCCCCATCCCCACCTGTCCCAGGCCCGGCCAGTTAGACCCCAGGTACCCACACGACAGCCCCCAGCACTCAGGCTGCCACCCACGGGGCCTTTGCACGTGCAGAGCTGCTCCCCGAACGGCAGCTGCCGGGCTCGGGCCCCAGAACTTGGATGGCCTCCAGCAGCCTCCTGTTTCCCTTCCCTCCTGGGAGACGGGCTATTCCCGCTGCTTCCGGAAAGCCTGTTTGTCATTTGGCTCACGGAAACACCATCTGATTAGACAGACTCCGCCCTGGGCTCCCAGTCAGAGGCTGCGGGCAACCCAGGGCCCACCAGCAGGCAGGAGGAGTGGTGGCTGCCTAGGTGTAGGCACCTGACATACTCACTGGGGCTGGGACAGGTGTCAGGGATGAGACAGGTGTGGGGACAAGATGGATGGGGGGGGTGGGGCGGGAGGGCGGGAGTTCACATAGCCCGTGCGGGTTCCAGGTAGGGCTAGGTTCCACGAAAACGTCCTTGAGTCCCAGGAGAGATGCGGGGGCAGTTTGGGGTGGGGGTGGGGCAGGGGAACGAGTGAGGCCAGGATGAAGCCCCAGAGACATGGGTGAGGACCTCCGCGGGCTTGGGGAGGGAAAGAGATGGGGAGCGGCCGGCCAGGGGCGAGGGGTAACCAGGTGCTGCCGGGCCGCAGCCTGGCAGAGCTGGGGCTCAGGACAGCAGGGGTGGACAGCAGGCCGTGGGAAGCGTCTGGCTGGCCTCCACCGGTGGGCCCAGGGCCTGTGTCTCGGAGAACCACCGAGCCGGGTGGGAGGGGTGACACAGGGAGGTGGAGGTGAGGGGGCCATCTCACGCTGGCTCTGGGGAGCCGGTGACTCGGGCCTCGGGCTCTGCTCGCGGATGAGGAGATCCAGCCTCGCCTGCCTCAGTTTCCCCCTCTGCAGTGCAGGGCCACAATGGCACCTACTTTGGGGGGGTTGGGAGGGCTCCGTGAGCTAACCCCTGCCCAGTCGAGGCCCGGAGCCTGGCACCCGCCTGGGGAGTGGACCGCCCTATCCCCCTTACCAACAGCCACGGCCACGGCTGCAAAGAGCGGCCGGGGATGATGGCCCCCTTCCCAGCTGACGGTAAGACCCCAAGACCCCAAGAGCGGGCGTAGCCGCGACCTCCACTGCTCAGGGCCCAGGAGGCCTGCTTGAGAGCGGCAGCCGAGATGCTCGCAGAGGCCCGTGGAGCGCGCGGGGCGGCTGGCTCGAGGCCACGCTCACATTTTCTTAGGTGAGCACAGCGGAGACAAAACGCAGATGTTATCACAAGGCCAAGTCCTGTTTCGCGGCCATCTTGCTATTTCCACCCACATGGCTCTGCCTTCGTTCCGAGTGGCTGCTGGTCTTTCTGCTGACGGCCTCCAGCGGGGCAGAGTGAAGGCAGGCCTTGCCTGCGTCCAGCTGGGAGAGGGGCCGCGTGCACGCACGGGGGTCCCTCCGCCCACATCCCCCCGACAACTCCACAGGGCCCCTGCTTTCTCTCCAGGAAGGGGACGTGGCTGAGCAACCCAGCTCCGGGGGTTGGGCGGGAAGAGAGATGCGCTGTTTCCTTCGGCGTCGGGGGTCTTGGTCTAGGGGGCTGCTGTGTGGCCCACAGACTCCCGAGGCCCCTAGAGAGCTGTGTCTGTGATCAGTTCTCCTGGACAGGACTCCCCTGGCGTGGCTGAGCTGGGTGCTCTTGGGCACCAGGCCCCGGCCTCAGACCCCCACCCAGCCGGCCCTGAACAGGGGTGCAGAGGCACCTTCCTGGTCCACAGGCCCCACTCTGGCTCCTCGAACATTCCCACGCTCGGATGTCAGGGGCTCTGGCTGTCTTCCCAGGTTGCCATGAGATCACTTAGCCATGAAAGATGATCCCTTTGGGACAGTCAGGGCCCTTGACCTCCTGTACCACCCTGGGAGCCCAGCTCCCTGTGGCTCAGTTCAGAATCCTTCTCCTTGGTAGAAAGGGCAGAGCGCAAGAAACAGGTGCCCCACTGTCTGGCCCCAGCAGCATCTCAGGGACCAGAGAGGTCCCGGCTGGTGCACCCCCAGTCTCAGCAGAAGGAGGACGGGGGAGAGGGCAGTGGGGACAGGAGGGGGAGGGGAGAGGCAGGGCAGGGATGGAGGGGAAGGAAGGCCACCAGAGTTCCTGAGGCCATCACACAGAGGCCACTGAGAGCAGCGTAACCAGGAAGGACCCCTGCAGGGCCTGTCACCACGGCAGTGGAGGCCGGAGGAGGGGGGGAGAGGGCTGAGTGAGGCACAGACCGGGTCACCACGGTCACTGGAGGGGCTGCCCTGACAGCACAGGGGGGGGCTCACTTTCCTGACAGCCACTTGGCTCACAGAGGGTCCCCCAGATTCCCCTCGGGGGACGTTCTTGGACTCCGTCTCTCTGTCCTGTTGTTTCCCGTTCAGCAGACCGGCCACTCCTGTTCTCATGGTTCCCGTGTCCCTCCTGCTTCCTCCCGCTCCGTCTTCCTTCCCTTCTCCACAGTCTGGAACTGAATGTTACTTCGCGTATCGTTTTTACCGGTCTCTCGATTGTGTTGAACCATTCAGGGCGGTCAGCTGTCCTCCCGAGTGCACCTCTGGCTGCCTTCTGGAGGCTTCACTGTGTTCCGTGCTCTTTTCCAGACGGGCGCTCGGGCGGTGTTGCCCGCTCTCAGGCTCCAGGGTCCATCACGGCACATCTGGGCCGGTTCCCGCCAGCCCCGCTGCGCCTGAGAGAAGTGGCCGCGGGAGGGCTGGCTGTGTGCGCGTCTGGCCTGTCGTACGCGGCTCGCTGCCACACACACCTGTCCTTTCCCGGCACTTGCGGCGCCGTCTCCCGACCCCAGGAGCCACCGAGCACCACTCCCCGCGTCCCTTCCTCGGTCCTCTCGGCAGGACCCAGACGGCAGGCATACCGGTCACGGGACCGAAGAGCCAGCGCCTTCCGCCACCATCGCGGGTCCCGCCCAGGGCTCCGGTCCCTGTGGCCTGTACACGGACAGGCCCCCGTGTGCAGCCACGCCCGTCATACCGGAACGGCGCACCACGTGCGGACTCTGGGAGCATCCCCCAAAGTCTCGTGCGCTCCCGAGGCCACGTCGAGTCCCCGGCTGTGCCCAACTCCAGGGGCAGGGGGCGCGGGCCCACCGCCAAGCTGGGGAGAGGCGGGACCGGGCTCGGGCAGGGTGCGCCCGCCACAGTGCCCCGGGCTTCGGGCTGGGCCGTGCTCTGCGGCAGGGACGTCCCTGCAGGGGGGTGCTCCTGGCAGAGCCCACACGGCCAACGCGTGCGCCCAGGCTTCCTTCTGAGAGCCGGCCACCCACCTGGTCCCTGGGCCTCCCCCGGAGGCGGCCACGGGCACACCCTCCTCCGTGGGCCCCTCAGCATCCCCGTCCCGGGGCTGCCCGCCCCCCACGACACTCCCTCCCCGGCCCTCCTCTCCCGAGCACATTTTTTTTTTTTTTTTTTTTTTTTTTTTTATTTTTGGGACAGAGAGAGACAGAGCATGAACGGGGGAGGGGCAGAGAGAGAGGGAGACACAGAATCGGAAACAGGCTCCAGGCTCCGAGCCATCAGCCCAGAGCCTGACGCGGGGCTCGAACTCACGGACCGCGAGATCGTGACCTGGCTGAAGTCGGACGCTTAACCGACTGCGCCACCCAGGCGCCCCCGGAGCACACCTTTTGAACACAGTTTACAGTCAAGGCTGAGGGAAGCATGAAGCCCAGGCGGGCTCTGAGCACGTGACAGATTCATGTCTGTCCTGGTGGGGGAGGGACACCTGGGCATCTGCCATCTGCCATAGCGGCGACACACCCCCCATGAAGCAGGTTTGCTCACAGAGGACGAGTAGACGCTGGCAGGCTTCAAGGGCCAGGTAGGAGGGGCGGGCCTGTCCGTTAGGGGCTGTGAAGGACACACCCACATCAGGACCCTAGACAGGGGTGGTGGCCTCAGCACAGCGCCTGCTCCTTCTGGAAGGTTGGGACCAGGACATCCGAGGGGCCGAACAGGGTGGGGTCCCGCTGGGCCCAATGCAGCCTCTGGCGCAGAACCTCAGGACCCCCTCCCCAGGCGGAGGGTGGGAGCCAGGCGGGGACTGCAGGGAGCTGGGCACCCTGGGAGCAGGGCAGACGGGGGGGTCCGGCCTCAGGGGGCCACGGGCTCAGGCCAGGGCAAAGGCAGGGGGGTGGAGAGAACACACGTGCCTCCCCCGCTGCCACCCCTGCCCGGTCCAGAGAGCTGAAGCTCAGAGACCCCGTGGAAACCTTCCTCGAGACGCGCGGGGAAACCTCACGGTTCAGAGGTCGCGCCGCCCCTCTCGCTCCCCGGCTGCTCAGTAAAACCCCAGCAACCAAAACACAGCCCGAGCCAAGCACGTGACCCCAGGAATGCAAAGCGGCAGCATGAGGAAAATTAATCACTCTGCTCGCCCCCCGCAGCCGCCCGCAGGAAAAATAACAACAAAATAACAAAACACATGACTTTCTCAACAGAAGCCAAGAAGGAATTCAGTGAAATTCACCTCTTCTTGATAAAAGTGTTCCAGAATTAGGAATGCTACGGCTCTCGCGCCCAGGAAGTTACGCACATCACAGCGAACGCATACAGACGAGCTCTGAGTTTGCACCTAAAAGCATGTAATCCGCACACACATATACATGTGCGTATACACACGCGTGCACATGTGAGCATGCGTGAACAGAGGCACCAGTCCTCACACGTGTGCACACATAGACATGCATGTACACACGTGTGCACACAGTCCCACACACGCCCCACAGCAGCTACGTTTTTCCAGACGATGGCCAGGCCCCCGAGTGGGGGCTAGGGTGAGGACCTCCCCAGGTCTTGCAGGCCGATGCCCCTGCCCGGGTCACCCACAGGACGTGACCCTGGTCAGTAGCAGCAGCATCTCCTGGGTGGAAAGAGGTGTCCCAGTCCCGCCTGGGGTCCAAATCTGAACTCGCCTCCCCCCACCCCAGGGGAACACTGAGGAGTTTGGGGCACATGGCCCTGCAGCAGGGTCAGGGCCGTCAGGTCAGCACCGTGACTGCCCCTCAGCCCCAGCCAACGTCACGCACCAGTCAGGACCCTTGTCCCAGCGGGGCTAGGACCGCAGGGTCCTCCGACAGCTTCTGGCCCACACGCAGTTAGACAGCAGTGCCCTGACATCTAAAGCGGGAGCCTTGTAGCTGAGCGGTCCCCTAAGCAGCCCCCTGCTGGGGTCCTCCCCAGGCAGCCCTACTCTCTTCCAGAAAAGGGGATCCCACGTGCTCCCAGGGTTAGGCCTGCCCAATATGTGCGGCCCTAGCCCAGCCCTGTGTCCCAAGAGAAGCCCCCACCCAGGCCTGTGCTGTCAGGAAGGACAGCCACCTCCAGGTTCCAGCCAGCTCCGGGAAGGGACAGGGGTGTGGAGAGAGGGGCTTGAGAGGACTGGACAGCTGGCCAACCACTCCTCCGGGCACTTACAACCATCCAGGGACGAGGTCTGACTGGTCCCAGCCTCCACTCCCCCCTTTCAACAGAAGTCCTCAAGTGTCCCAGGCCCGTCCCACCACCACAGCCCAGGCCTTGGGACAGGTGAGGCAAGTGTCCCCAGCACACAGGAGCTCCGCTCAGTGCCCAGCCCGGGTCACGGCACTGAGGAGGGCTCAGCCTCTGGCTGGTGCTGCCCTGCAGTGGCCTCGTGGGTCTAGGGGCACAGGGGGACCTGGATCTTTGGGGACAGAGGGCAGACTGTAGCAAATTCTAGAACTTCAAGACAACCAACCCCTCCCAAACACATCCCTCCCCTGCACACCCCTCCCCTTCCCTACACGCCTCTCCCCAAGGCACTCACACAGGAGGAAGACTCCCCCCTCCCGTCACCCTCGAGCAAAGACGGGCCACCAAGCTAGTGGGCCCGGCACCTGTATCCTGGCAGAGAGTGTCAGGAGGGTGTCAGCTCCCGCCAGCTGAAGTCACACCCCCTCCTCACTCACACTTGCCACCGTCCCCTCCCCGAGTGTTCCCACTGCTTGGAAGGCGGCCAGCCCCTCCCCTGGAGACCTCCAGTGGCCCCAGGGACCCCACGGAGCTTACAGCGGACCGTGCCTGCCCCCAGCAGACTGCGCTTCCCGTGTGCCGGTGTGTGGAACTGCCCAGAGATTCGGGCAGAAGGGCTGGCGGGGTGAATGAGAGCTGGGGGTGAACCCCGCCAGGTGGCAGGCCAGAGGACACGGGGCTCATCGGTATGTTGGGTGGCACCTGGGTCAGCAGGCCAGGGCCCGGGAGGCGTCTGCAGAAGGCAGTGGGAAGGCTGTTCACACGGGAGCCCAGAGCCCGAGAGCTGACCAGGGCAGATTCTCTAATCAGACACCGTTATGTAATTAGGAGACGGAGGTGGGACCAGAGGTGGGAATAATTACCACTGTGTCAGAAACCCAGACACCAGAGCAGGGAGCAGGGTGCTGTCCCTCCCAGGGCACCCGAGCCCTGTGCTTGGGAACTGAACCTGAACTGAGGGCAGAGGGCAGAGGCAGGGGTGGGGTCCCGGGGTGGCAGGAGCTCTGCATTCTGAGGACATCTGCCTCAGCAGGACAAGCAGCGGATACCCCAGCTCCAGCTCCAGCCCCAGCCACAGGGTCACTGCCCTCTCTGGGCCTCAGTTTCCCCCTCTGCAGAGGAGGTCCCGAGTCAGGGCTCAGCTTGCCTGTGAGCAGAGGAATAAGAAGGGACAAGGCCTGGCAAGAGGCCCTGCAGACTCCTGGCCCAGGAGCAACCAGAAGACACATCTGAATTCAAAGACACCAGTAATCTCTGATTTTCTCCCAAGGACCTGGCAAATGACATTTTCCTGATCTCAGCAGAGCCTTGAGAAACACAAGCCAACATCAGGAACATGTGTCTGATTATCACTTTACCCTACGTTATTTTAGTGCCTTTAGAAGAAAATGCAGTTGACGGAGTCTGTCTGACTTCAAAACAAGGATGCTGTTCACGTAGGCCGAGGGCCTGGGGTCCAGAAGCAGGAGACTCGCTGCCCCGGGGAACGCGACATCAGAGAAAGGGCCGGAAGGCTGGCGTCTTGCTATCTCCACAAGCCAGCCAGCTCTCCCGATAGCCTGGAGACACGCGGCGACGGCAGCACCCTGGAAAGCCCGGGTCACGGGGTGGCGGCCACCAACCCACCGGGGCCAAGCAGGGGCTGAGCCCCCACATCGCAGCACAGTGACATCAGCCCAGGCGGCCGTCACGGGTGCTATGGCTGCGCCAAGAACGTTCCAAAAGCAGTTTGCTGAACACCTGACTTCCAGGCAACACAGGACCCTGACAGGCACGGCTGCCGGCGCCTGACTCACCACCCCGGCAGAGGCTGCCAGCACCGACGCCCTTCCGTGCCCAAGACAAAGGCCCCGAAGCACCACCGAGGCCTGCGACTGCACGCAAGCTGGCAGAGAGGCTTCGGGGCCGGCGTCAGGCTCACGCGTCACGGTCTGCCCAGGACCAGACCCGGGCCCATCCTGGCAAGCTCCCTGCAGACGGCGCCCCGGCCCATCCTGACACGCTCCCTGTAGACAGGGCCCAGCAATCTGCAGTCCAGCGATCCACGTACCCGAGAATGACCCGAATAGGAGCCGGCCCTGGCGGCCTGCCTGCTTGCGGCGGTCTCACAGACCCTGGGGGCCACGCATTCACACCGACCCCTTCCTCCTCACTGCCCCCCGCCCCGGAGCAGGCAAGCAGGGTTGCAAAGAAGGCACAGTGAGGGACACGGAGGGGATGTGCTGTGGGCACTTGTGAGTCGGGGTCCCGAGGAACCCCCCCCCCCCCCAGCTGGACACCACGTGTAGACCCTGGGCTTAGTCACCTGGGCCCACACAGGCCCACCATGTCCTGCCCCTCACGCATCCACTCATTCATTCATCCGATGTGCTGCCACCAGGCTGCGCAGCCCCGGGTGCCGCCGACCCAAGCGGTCAGAGCAAACGCTGCCCTGGAGTTTCGATCCCCGGGAAAGAAAGCACAGAGGACACGAGGGGGAAACATGGGGCAGGGCACATGCAGGAAGGGAGAACGCAGGGTGGCGCGGGGTGGCGTGGTGTGGAGGGGGACCCTCTCCACCACATAAGGAAGCCCAGCCCGCACACGGCTCCTGCTCAGAGCTCTGCTGTCCCCTCTCCTGTGTCAACACCCCGCCCCAGTCTCCCCACGCCCAGCGCTCCCCCGCCCCACCTCACGAGCGGTGTTGGACTCTGGACGTGCACCCTCTATTCAGCTGGGGGTTCTGAGAACCCTGGTGCCCAGACCAGCCTCCTGGCCGAGTGCACCTCCACAGATTCACGTCTTCCTGGAACCTCAGAACGTAACTGTATTTGGAAATGGAATCTGTGCAATGAGTTAATTAAGCTGAGATCATACTGGAGGAGGGTGGGCCCCGACCCACGGGTGCACGTGAAGGCAGAGACAAGGAGAGTCCCCGGGCGGCCAACCAGCCTAAAGACGCCGGGGTCACTGGCAAGCCGCAGATACTGGAAAAGGCAAAGAAGTCCCCCCACGTGGAGGTCTCTGGAGCAGCATGGCCCTGCCAGCACCGACCCGACTTCCAGCCTCCCAGGAGAGAATACGCTTCTGGAGCTTGAAGTCACGTGTCTGGTAATCTGTTACCTAGGAAACAAATTCAGCGGGTGCCTCAGGCAAGAGTCCAGCCTGGCCCAGACTTGTGGGGAAAACACACGGCTG
Organism: Panthera uncia; assembly: GCF_023721935.1. Lineage (NCBI taxonomy): Eukaryota > Metazoa > Chordata > Mammalia > Carnivora > Felidae > Panthera > Panthera uncia. The sequence continues at coordinate 1,561,276 of NC_064810.1, forward strand.
TATGTGTTTGGGGAATGTTCGTTATTCGGCGATCAGAGCAGTTGGTAACTGATACACACGTCCACCAAAAGAATGGGACAGCATCCGTAGCAACAAGAAGGGAAGAGAAGGAGGGGGGTGTTTAACGGGGAAGGCAGATCCAGGTGGGTCACGGGAGTGCAAAAGGGGGTCTTGAAGATTTCTGGCTGGGGGCCAGGGGAGGTAACGGTCCCTTGGCCTCCTCACCAGGAAAGCTTCAGAGGTGAGCCTGGGGACAGGGCAGGCAGGGCCCATCACGGAAAAGGGACAGTCAGGGGCTTGGAGAGGAGCCCTTGGACTCGGAGGGACCTGGCCTGCAACGGGCTCACTGCTCCAGCCTGGCACTGTGCTTCGGCGGCACGTTCTCTGTCCCCTCCCCCACTGGTTCTGGTGCTGTGCACCTGGACAATAGGCACGGGGGGTAGGGACACCGGCCAGCTCTGTGGGGCCCACGGTGCGCCTAGTTGGGGACGCAGTCCCCAGCCAGCGCTCCGCGAGGGCCCTGAAGGCAGGTCCCAGAGCCGTCGGCCCACGCGCCCGAAGCGCACAGGGTTTAAGATGCACAACCAGTACTGGTCTATTCCGTGTCTCCACCTAAAGTCACCACCCAGTAACTCACGCCCATTGCACACACGGCAGAGCGGTGGCTGGAAGCTTCCCGTCCCGCTCAGGTCAGGCGTCCGGCCACACCCGGGGGGCCACATCTGGGGGGCACACACGGGACTGGAGCTCCCGTTTCCAACCCCACGAGCCCCAGATCATCTGAGCAGCAGCCGTCATTGGGGTCCGGTACTCTGCTCTGGAGGGGGACATGTCCCCACACGTTTGAGGTTTCTCAGCCCGTTTCCTTGGGGTGAGTCCTGAGGTCGGCAGAAGGGGCAGCCCTCCCAGCCTCCCTCCGGCCTCTCCCTTACCCACAGCTCGTGCTCTCAGAGCGGCCGAGGGGAAGGGCCTGATAAGGGCACAAGGGGGTGAGCAGGCCCAGCCGTGGTCAGACGGGGCTTGCTGCGGGACCAGGAAGGAGATTTTCTCCTCAGACAACACTTAAGAGCCTTGCGGCCACTGTCACCAAACACAGACAACACAGAAAGGCGTGATGGGGAAACGCCCAGGCATCTGCACCGTCTCCCGGGCGGCCAGTGCCCTACTCCGTTTTTCCCAGCAGTTATTTTATTGCAGAAACAAGTTTGTCACAAATACCACTTTGTAAACAGCTTGTCTCACGTATGGAGAACTGGTTTCTGTGCTGAGAACAAGACCGTACCGTCCCTTAGGGCATGGCGGTCCTGGCGACATGGCCACGCTGACCTCTGGCTGAGGGGACTCGGCTGCCACCTGCAGCCTCTGTGGTCTTATCTGTCCCTTCTGTGTCCCGTCCCTGTGATGTGTCCACACCGTGTGCTCTTGTGCGGAGAAGGGGTCCAGGATCCGATTCCATTCAGCCATCCGTTCCTGGACAGGCTCGGCGGACACTGCTGAGGTGTCTGTGAGTCGTGAGCACGGCAGCCATGCCACTAGAGGTCAGGGACAGATCAGCCACAGGACCCAGAGTGCCTGGCGCCCGGACGCAGAGGCAGCACGCCCAGGCTATTGCCCGCCTGTGAGGGGCGCTGGTACCCAGGCCCGTCCTGGGCCCAGAGCTGCCGCCGCGGGGGCCCAGGCCTCTGAGCCGCACATCCACGAGCTCAGGGCCTCTGGCCGGAAAAGCAGCCCCCTCCACATCCTCGAATCAAGGGTTTAAGTCTGATTTCCCACAGTCCGGCCTCCAAACCCCGGGCTTCTCACAATAAATACCCATCCTGCTCCCGGGTCAGCCGCCGCAGGGCAGGACCAGGCCTCCTCCCAGCGTCCAGGCTGATGGACAGCAGCGGCCCTGCTCCCCTTAACCACAAGAGCAGGTGGAGGGGAGCAACCTGGGCTCGGGGCCACAGCGGGGAGAGGGCCGGGGGAGCGGCACGGAGACAAAACGGGAGAAGCAGACAGGAGATGTTCCATCCGAGCCCCCGGGAACCGGGAGGGCGGCAAGCGCCCCCCAAGCACGGAACAACGTGGCCGCGTCTCAGGATCCTGACGCCTGCCGGGCGGTAGGTCGTGCCATCCCGGTCGGCCAGCCCAGAAAAGCCCAAGAGCAGCCTGGAAGGAAGCCCGAAGGCCCACTGCCCGAGGTCACGCCACAGCTCATCCTCACGGTGGGCACTGCCGCCGGGTTCAAGGCGATGACAGCAGGGGCGGGTCCTCGGGGCTCACGGCACGCCTCCGGACCGGGTCAGAGCTGGCCGCCGCCGTGCAGCTGCATCTGCTGGGCCAGCTGCTGCCCGACGGCCAGCAGGGGGCTGGCCCTGTAGGACGGACTGGCCAGCAGCTCCTGAAACCGGGCCCTTTCTTCCTCACTGAAAGAACAGAGATCAGAGCGGGTCAGCAAACCCCCACACGCCTCGGTGTGGGGTGTTAGGAACAGGCGTCGGCACCGCCTCCCCTCAGCCACCCCACACTCAGGCACCTGGGGTGGGGCTGGACACTGGAGCGGGCGGGCCAGGCCAGGGGTTACCCCGGGACAGAGCACCTGGGGCCTAAGGGTCACCACGGGGAGGTGGCGGGGGGGGGGGGGGGGGGGGGGGGGGGGGGGGGGGGGGGGGGGGGGGGGGGGGCGGCGCTAGGAGGGACTGTACGTGCCCATGGGTCCGGGACACCGGCCCCTCCTCCAGGGAGTGGGCTCTGGGCCCCCATCCCAGCCTTCGTGGGGAGCTGCTACTCAAAGCAGGAGGAAGCTGACAAACGTGGGGAGGCAGAGCCTGCCCACGGCCTGCACAGGCGGCCTTACATAAGAGGCGCCCTCCCCCTCCCCGCAGCTCTGCCGAATCGGCAGGCACAGTCACGGAGGGGCGGGAGCTCCGCACCCGCCAGCCCGAGACCGGCCCTTCTCGCAGAGGGTGCCGTGGCAACAGAGCTGCGATGGGAGACGGGACGGCTTCCTCCGGGGGTGGGGGTCCGGGGCCCCCCGAGTCCAGGTGGTGGCTGCCGCTCTCCCCCCCGCCGGTCTCTGAGCCCAGCCAGCCGCTCTCAGATGCGCCAGGGCCAGCTCGAGTCTGGTGGGCACCCCTGGGGGATGTCACCTCTGCACGGAAACTAAGGGGACCCGGTCCGAAACCTCAGGATGGCAGTTCCAGAAGCAGTCTGGGCAGGGGGGGGAACGTGCCACAGCAGGAGCCGCCCGGCCTAGGGCAGGTGGGGGCAGGACAGGCAAGGCCAAACCTCAAGGTGCCTTCCTGGCTGTCGTCAGGGAGACCGTCCCCTCTGGACCGACTGCCCCAGCCAGGTGTCCGCTCCTGATGCCCGGGATGGCCGGGGGCTCTGGGCTCCAACGAGGACCCCCTAAGAGCTGGCAGCGCTGGTTCTGGTAGCTTCCGCTCCCTTTGCTGCCCACGGAAAGGGCTCCCTGGCCCAGCTGGAAACAGGCTGCTGCACGCCAAGCGGTCCGCGGTGCCCGAGCGGACCCGGGCTGGACGCCGGACAGCACGGGGGGCATGACGGGAAGAGAGGGGTGGGAGCGGCGGAGCCCCATTCGGGAGTGGGCCCTACTCACAGGAGCTGGAGCCTCTGCGCGGCACTCATGCGGCTCAACTCGGCGGGCCGGGGCCTCCTGCTCACCCTCACCCTGTTGGGGACACAGAGAAGCAGGTCAGCGCGGGCGCCCTGGACCCCTTCTCACCGCGGGGCTCCCCACAGGACCCAGCGCAGCCCACCTCCCTGGGGAGCCGGTACCAAGAGACACGTCTACGTGGCGGGCGGCAAGAAGGGCAAGAAAACCAGAGCCCGGAGCCAACACCTAAATTTAGCGTCTAGACCAGAAGGCCTCATTCTTTATTCATGTTTTCTGATAAAATATGAATGAAAGACCTGTCTCCTGAGTCCCAGAGAGCACCTGCACCCGCCTCTCCTCTCGCTCACGCTGACTCGAGCACCCGCTCTCAGGCAGGGCCGCCAAGACGGCCACGTGCATCCCCAAGGGCCCGTCCCAGACTCCGAGCCTACGGCCAGGCTTTCCCGAGTCACCCTCCGCCCCAGGCCACCTCGGCTCTGCTCCTCTCGCTGCTGACCCTGCGTTCACCCAGGAGCTGGCCCCTCACAGAACGGGCTGGCATCCCAGGCCTTGGGCCCCCCCCCACTGGCCCCCCCCACCCCCCGTCTATAAAATAGTAAAATCCACTGATGCTTCCCACAGCCCTCCAGCTCCGTCAGCAGAGACCCATCAGGGAGTCCCCTCGGTGCCCGTGGGCCAGGTGACCCCCTAGCAAGGTGGGAGGCCAAGATGGCCATCGAGCCTCAGGGCACGGCTAGGACCCCGGTAAGCAGCTCCTGGGGGGAGGCTCCCGTCCTGCGGACAAAGGCAGACAGGGTGAATCCCCAAGGCCATCGGGGTGAGCAGACCCAACACCCCAGCACAAACCCAGCCAACCCCTCAGTCCTGTCCCCTCTGTCCAGACAGGTCCGGGCCTTGGTCTGCTTTGAAATGACCAAGGCAGAGAGCTCGTAGAAGGGCAGACGCTCACTTGCGGCGTCCGAGCTTGTTCTGGCTGCAGACCGAGCAGGGCAGATGGTGGCTGGACTGAGACCACCCCCCACCCCCGGTGGGAATGCTGTGAGGCTCAGAGCACACAGCCTGCTCGCTGCTCAGGTACCCGCACAGGTGACCCCAGCCTCACCAGCACTGCAGGCAGTGGCTCTGGACAACGGCTGACCCAGGACAAACCTTGGGAAAACCACTGTAGCCCTGAAGCCTCAGTTTCCCTGTCAAACAGGCAAATGCTTTCCTGGCAAACTCTGGGTAGCCAGGCCCGCAGTCCCAAGGCAGGTGACCCCCGGCACTGGTGTCCGCCCTTACCGCTGCCACTCCCCTGCCACTCCCCTGCCACGGGTGAGCCCACAGGGCACGCCCGGCCCCCAGGGGCCTCGGAAACCAAGTGTGTGGAAGAAACCCCAAACGACGCCGGTGGGAACACGCAGACTCCTGCGTAAACCCACAGCCCAGCGGGCAAACCCGAGTCCGCCCAGGGGGGGGCCCCAGCAGAGCCGTGTTGCCACCTCTAGCCAGCTCTCCAGCAGCAGCCGCCGGCCCGGGGCCGCCCCGGGGTAGTGGCGGCAGCGGCCTCAAGACGTGGCCAAGGCCACCCGGACCCCACGGAGTCCCGCGGATGGGCGGCCTCGCCCCTGTGCCCGCTGGCCCGGTGGCTCGGCTGCATGGGGCTCCCCACCCGGTTCGTCAGAACGGAAAAGACGACCTTCACCTGACACTCTCTCATCCAGAGGACTGAATTCTAGAGAAGCTAACCTTCCCGAGGAGCAGCAGGACTGTCTACCGTCCGCGTGCTGGCTCGTGTCAGGAGCCCTCTGTGGCGCCCACGCGGATGGAGGCTGGGACACGGCCAGGGGCAGGCACGCTCCAAAAGCCCCGAGCCCCGGGCTCCCTGCCGCCATCGCCCCGGGAGGCCACATCTCGGATGTGGAACAAGCTTGGAGCGGCCCGGGGCCTCGGTCAGGGTGTCCCGGTGGGTGCCTGGGGACCCCTGCGTTCAGGTCTGGGTGTCCAGGGTGCCAAGGCCATCCCCACAGCACGTCCTGTCCGACCCGGACTCTGGGACTTGCCCAGGGGGTGGGGACAACAGCAGTCACAGAGCCATCTATGCCGTCCACACCCTCTGAAGTCACCCACTGGGGGGACCTAACCCCAGCGGCACGGCCTCCTCCCGGGCTCCGAGGAATCCGGCCACGGAAGGCCAGGAAGAGGCCCGGACACTTCCTGTGATGAATGCTGATGGGCTGGGCCTGCTCTTGGCGAGATGGGGCTGGGGGCTCCCGGCCAGGCACAACCGGGCGGGAGGGAGTACAGGGACCCAAGGCAAAGCTTGCGGCTGCGGGCGGGGGGCGGTGAGCGCCATCACCTGCGCACGCCAGACAGCGCCCCCATCCCGCCCCCATCGGGAGAGGCACACAGAGCCCTCCTGAGCCCTGCCCCACGGGCCTCTCCCTTGGCTGACCTTGGCCCGGACCCTTTCGCCGTGACAGGCCAAGAGCAGGAACCTGACAGCCCTCAGGGAGTTCTGAGTGCCAGGGAATTGCTGAGCCCAAGAGCGGTCCTGAGGTCCCCAGACTTGAGCCAGTGTCAGGAGTGAGGACGCTATCAGGGCGCCTGGCTGGCTCAGTCAGTGCAGTATGCAACTCCGGATCTTGGGGTTGGGGGCTTGAGCCCCACACTGCATGTGGAGGTTACTTTAAGAAACAAAAAACGAAGTCCTGTCAACTGTCCCTGTAACTTCACAGGAACACACTGGGGTGTGCACGCAGACAGATTTCCTCGTTCTAGCAGCAAGACGGACGGCAGCCCCCGGCAGAAAGGCGGACTCCAGGGCCGGGAGGAAATGCCCCAGGTGAGCCCGGAGCACGTGTAGACCCAGACAGGAAGGAAGTGCCCGAACAACACGACGCCACCTCCATGGGCGTGTCGGGGGGGGACACAGGAGCCACCCGAAGGGGCTCCCAGCGGCCAGAGCCGGATCGGTCCCAGCGAGAGGGAGGGCGTGTTGGGTGACAGCCCACGGTGCAAAACACACACGCACGCGTCCAGACTGACATCGGCAGACGATGCAGGCACGCTCTGATGCGCAGACTGAATTTCTTCTCCGGAGGAGGATCCCACGTCGTCTACGCGGCTGCTCCGTCCCCGGGGGGCCGAGCCCACCTCCCCACTCCTCGGGCGCGGGCTCCGCGCGGCGACTCCCTTCCGCGGGGGGCGGTGCGGGGAAGGGAAGGAGTCGCGTGGATGGGGACAGCCGGCAGACGCACCTCCGCCGGGTGACCACGGCCAACATCAGCGGTGACAGGCCGTGCCGATGGCACCCGCCCGGGCCGGGTGGGAAGAGGCGGGCGCTTCCCCCCAACAAGCCGCCACCCCAGTCCAGTCACGAGAAGCCATCATGCCGCTCCCACTGGGGGACATCCCCCCCGATCCCTGACTCGTCCTCCTCGACACCGTCAGGGTCATCAGAGAAACTGTCACAGCCCAGAGGAGAAGCAGAGGGATGGGATCAAGGTCACGTGGTGTCCTGGACGGGGGCCCCAGGAAGGAAGAAGGACATCAGGGGAAACTGAGGAAACCCGAATAAACTATGGGGTTTATCCAATGGCTATTTTAAGTGTATCACTTATATATCAATATTGGTGTTTTGATTGTGTCCAAGGCACCACGTAAGAAGCTATTAACTGGGAAGCCGGGCGTGATGGACGGGGGAAGTCTCGGTATCATCTCATCACTCTTCGGTAAACCTAAAACCGTTTCAAGATAACATTTATTCAAACAAACACACAATTCCCTGGTGTCAAGACACACCTGAGGAGGGACCGTGACCCCCCAGACCAGCCGGGGACCTTCCTACACCCAGAGGGCTGAAAACAATGTCAGCCACAGCAGCCGAGGCCACACGTGCTCCCCGCTGGGCCGCCGGCCGGGTGTTGGTGCAGCTCCCCGCACCCGGGGTGAGCACACATTTCAGATGAGAAAACTCAACGCGGGGGAAGGACGCGTGACTGGGGCCACGTTTCTTATCAAGAACCAGGGTGAGGTTTGCATCTCAGGCCATCAGCTGTGATGGCCACCCGACTCCTTGCCGGACAGAATGCTCTAGATGCTTCCATCCCAGGAGGTGGCCTGGGAGCTTCCGGCTCTGCAGCCGAGTGGCCCCGAGCACACTGCCTGACACCCCCCACCCTCAAGCCTGTGAGCGGGGAGGGGACAGCAGAGGGACTGGCTTCTCTAGAGCACGCACAGTAGGGCGGCAGGAAGCGCTACCAGGACGTGTGCGTCTCGGACGGGGTACCAGAAGCAGGGGGCACGGTGCCAGGCTGCGTCTCTGGGGAGCGAAGCAGAGGGCACACGGGGAACAGAGCCCAGCAGCGGTACAGGAGGGACCGCCCCCCCCCCCCCCCCCCCCCCCCCCCCCGCCATGCAGCAGCCCTCCCGGCGAAGCCGCTCTGAGGCCCAAACGGCCGGCAGGCGCCCCTCCTCGACGCGCTGGCCAAGGGAGGCCCCACCACCTGCGGACCTCGCGGCTGGGTCCGTGGAAGCAAGGGTTTCCGCATCAACAACCGGGCCAGGCCCCTCTGGGGCCTTTGCCTGCCTACCCCTCCCCTCCGACCCCCGGCCCGGCCTCGCAGCCTCAAGTTCCCGAGGCAGCCGCACACGGACGCTCACCCTGCAGAACGCGGCCGCCGGCCACCGGCCTCCAGCTCCAGCAGCTCAGGGAGGGCGTCTTTCAGGGGCTGCAGGTCCCCCACCACCACCGTGGCCCTCCGTCTCCGCTCTGCCTTGCGCTTCTGCTCGGCCAGCTTTATGGCTTCGATCTCTGGGGAAGAGGAGACGTGAGGTCAGTGAGAGAAGCAGAGAATAAAGAACGGGCAGCTTCCTTCCTGCCGGCACCCTGGGAGCCCAGGGGCAGGCCGGCACCCCGTCCCAGAGGCACACTTCCTAACGGCAGAATGACGAGACTGAGCCGCAGGCACGGAGGCCTTCTCCTTCTGGAAAGGGACACTAGCACGGCGGCCTGTGCCTTTTGGGGGCAGGAGCAGGGATGTGCGGTCAGAAGTGGGCAAACGGACAAGGATTTAAACAGCGAGTCACCAACGGCAGGGCCACATCTCCTGTGCTCTCCAAGCGCCTCCTGGGACCGGGAGGGAGGAAGTGCGTCCCCACGTAGGGGAGTTGATATTGTGGGGCCCCAGGAAGCCTCTGCACAGAAGTCGTTTCTAGAAACTGCAAGCACCCGCCTACCAGGGACAAGCCCTAAGGGAGGCTCCATCCACAGACACAGGAGCCGGCCCCCTCCGAGCCCACGGCACTAGGGCGGCGCCGCGCACCCCGAAGTCCCTCGGCTGTCCGGGGCCAGCTCTGAAGAGCCCACCCCGCCTGCTCCAAAGTCAGAGACACGCAAGCTGCCCCCAACCAGGCTCCCAGAGAGCCCAGGGGCCCCTGGGGAGTGAGGCTGCTCTCCCTGGCCCCAAGAGCTGGGCTCCGGGGGACAAGGATGGCCGCCCCTCAACGCCCCGGACCGTCAGGACCACAAGGGGACAGGTCGGTGCTTCCCATCCTGCCAGGGAGAGGATAAACAATGTACTGAGGTCCCATCAAACCAGGCGCCGCTACTCCGGGAGGCAAACATCCTAGGACGGCTGCAAAGGCCAGGGCGGGCGTGCTGACAGACCGGCGCCGGGACCGAGGGCAGCAAAGCACAGGCCCAAGGCTCCGGGGAAGACACCTACACACGGCTGCACAGACGTTAGCAAATCCGAGTGGAAGTGTTTTAAATTAGTAACACGTGTTAACTAGCTGGAGCGTGTCCAAGGCACACAAGGATGATTCGACGCAGGGACGTCTGCCGGGGGGTCTGCAGCGGTCTGCTTCAACAGAAAGGCCACCATCGCTATAAGAAATGCCAAAAGGAAGATGCAAGAACTTACTATCCTGGGGACACCTGGGCGGCTCAGTCGGTTAAGCGTCCGACTTCAGCTCAGGTCACGACCTCGCAGTGTGTGGGTTCAAGCCCCACGTCGGGCTCTGTGCCGGCAGCTCGGAGCCTGGAGCCTGCTTCCGATTCTGTGTCTCCCTCTCTCTCTCTGCCCCTCCCCCGCTCACTCTCTCCCTTTTTCTCGAAAATAACATTAAAAGGTTTTTTTAAATTAAACAAAAAAGAACTAACTATCGGCTCACCATAAAAGTTATAATAGAGCCATGAACGGAAGGACATTCTCTAATTTGGCAGGAGATTATCTACCAGAAACCTCATATTCTCTGGCAAAACATCAGAAGCCCCCACACCAACCCGTCATGCACCTAGGGAGGGTGGGCAGCAGTGAGAACCCATAGGGCAGAGCTCAGCCGGCCCAATCAAGCCACCACAAAGCTGACAACAGACTCAAACTTCAACAGCATTTTTAACTGAACCTATGAAACTAATTCCAAATCTTATTTTTAAAAAAAAATTTTTTTTAATGTTTATTTATTTTTGAGACAGACAGAGACAGAATGCAAGTGGGTTAGGGGCAGAGAGAGGGAGACACAGAATCCAAAGCAGGCTCCAGGCCCCGAGCTGTCAGCACAGAGCCCGACGCGGGGCTCGAACTCACCAGCTGTGAGATCATGACCTGAGCCAAAGTTGGACGCCCAACCGACTAAGCCACCCAGGCGTCCCCCAGATCTTTTTTTTTTTTTTTTTTTAATTTTAAGAGAGACAGAGAGAGAGCAAGTGTGCACACTCACACAAACAGTTGAGGGGCAGAGAGAGACAGACAGAAAATCCCAAGCAGGCTCAGCGTGGAGCCCAATGCAGGGCTTGATCTCAACCAGGAGATCATGACCTGAGCCAAAATCAGGAGTCGGATGCTCAACCAACTGAGCAACCCAGGCACCCCCAAATCTCGTTTTTAAAAGAACTGAATGGTAAGAGTAGCCAAAACGTTTTTTAGAAGAACAAGCAACAAGACAGTGGGCCTCCTGGACACTGAAGCAAACTGTGAAGTGACAGAAATCCCAACAGTGTGGCGTCACCGGGCAGGTGTGAAGGGCAGCCTTCCACCTGCTGTCCCCAAAACTAAGCAACAATGAAACACGACAAATAAACAGAAACGTAAAGCCAGAAAACACAGGCGCCAGGCACTGATGTGCACGCGTGCACGCACATACACACGCACGAACACACACACACACACCCCAGGTAAATACAAAAAGGTGTGCAACTTTAATCTTGCACCACCAGCCGGCAGTTACCCCTGTATGGAACTTGGCAGTGAATGCGGTCTTCGGCTTTGCCCGTGTTACCTAAACGGTTCTGTAACTTTTTTACGTGGGGCTGAAACATTACCTTATCCTCAGATTTGGGTGCCCTCTCATTCCAGCCCGGGGGCTCAGGGAGTGAGAACAGTGAATTTAAGGGGGTGTCAGTTCCGTGCCAACCGGCTCAGCACAGGCGCTCCAGGCTGGCAGCTCTTGGCAGGGGCGACCTCGCCGCCGTCCCCACGGTCCCCGCCCGGCTGGCTCTCCCCTGCTTCTGCACTGAGCCCCAGAGTCACTCCCGTCTCCCAGCCAGAGACGGGGCCGCACAGGGAGGGAGGCAGAGGTGCCTCCCTCCCACCTGGAGTGTCCTTCGAGGCCTGGACCCTGCATGCCCTCTTCTGGCATCGAAGCCACCCTTCTTCCTTCCAGGCAGGTAGGTAGCGGCCTCCCCTCCCCCCACGGGCTCCGCCATCTTTCTACCTAGGCTGGAAACAGCCCCCTTGGCGGATTTCTCTCCAAGGAAACCCTTCCGGGGGTGCTGGGACCCGACAGACCACACACTGACGCTTGTCCCCAGGAACAATCTCACGGCTGGCCCACTTACAAGCAAAGAGAGACAGGGAAAGGTCCATTCTACCAACTATGTGGTCTAGAGCAGCAGGTTCTGAGTGTTTTGGGGGTAGGTAGGAGGCTCCTCCTGCCCCTACCGCTCCCCCTCGGCTGGCTCTGGAAGGTTCCCAGAGACTGACACTCCTTTATCCTAAATGGTTTAATTTAAAACTAGCCTGATGGGGCACCTGGGTGGCTCAGTCGGTTGAGCAGCCGACTCTTGGTTTTGGCTCAGATCACTCAGGGTCATGGGATCGAGCTCCGCACTGGGCTCCGCACTGAGTGGAGCCTGCTTGAGATTCCCTCTCTCTCTGCCCCTCGCATGCACGCTCTCTCTCTAAAATAAAAATTTTTAAATCACTGGGGCACCTGGGTGGCTCAGTCGGTTAAGTGTCCGACTCGATTTTGGCTCAGGTCACGACCTCATAATTCGGTGGGTTCGAGTAACGTGGAGCCTGTGTGGGATTCATTCTCTCTCTCTCTCTCTCTCTCTCTCTCTGCCCCTCCCCCACTCGCCCAGTCTGTCTCTCAAATCAATAAACTTGTCAGGAGAATGAACAGGAAAGTCACAGTCTGGAAGAAAATCTGCAACACGTGTACATGACCCAGGGCTGGCCTCCCGGACGTAAGAACAATTCTTGGAGCTCAGGAAGAGAAGGCAAAGAGCCTCACGAAACCACACACGACCGGACATGCCGTGCAAGCGGGAGTGGCCTGTGAAACGCCCAGTGGCGGTAACGAGCGCCAACGCCACGAGGAGCGGCTGACACCCTGCCTGGCACTCGGATGCCGCCGCGCCCTGGCAGAGCCGTGGCGCAGGCGGAACGCGCCTCCGCGGCCGGCGGGAGCATAGATGTACAACCACTCTAGGAAACGTCTGGCAGCTGCTTCTTAAACTAAACATACACCTGCCCTATGACCCCGCGTTCCATTCCCAACTACTCATCCCAGAGAAATGAAAACATATTCCACAAAAAGACCTGTGAAGAATGTTCACAGCCTTTTTCACGGTAGCTAAAAAGAGAAAAAGACCAGGTGTCCATCCGTAGGAAAGTGGGCAGCAGAGAGTACATCCAGATAAAGAAATCCTTCTCGGCGACAGAAGGGCACGGGCCATAGCTGCGCTCAGCAGAGAGGACTCTCAAAAACACCACATGAAGCAAAGAAATCCAGACACGAAAAGAGCACGTCCTACGAGATTCCACATACGTGACGTCTAGAGCAGTAAAATCTAGGGAGACTCAAAAGAAATGACACAGGGGTCACCTGCAGGGTAGTCGAGAATGCGGAGCGAGGGGACTGCGTGGGAAGGCGCACGGGGACTCGCCGGCGACGGTGGCCTTCTGTGTCTCAAAGGGACTCTGGTTGCACACGTGTGCGCATTGGTCACAAATCGCTGCCTGGCCCTTCACTACACCCAATTTCACCTCAAAATAAAAATGAAAACCCATCAACAGACGCTGAACCGTAGAACTATTTGGGAGAAAGTGTGCTGACGTCTGCCACTCAGGAACGTGCACAGAATGCGGGTGGTGGACAGACGGACAGAAACGGACAGATGAGCAGACGTGGGAAAGAAGTGGTGTCCACGTAAAACCGAGGTGGTGGTTTCAGGTTTCCCCGTAACATTCCCCCTGCTCCTGCGTGACATTTTTCATGACACAATACTAGGTAAGACCGAGTGGGGTGACGTGGGCACCGCCACAGCCCGCCGTTCCTGAACAAAACTGTGAGACAGAGGAGCTAAGTAACTCAAACTCAAAGAAAGAAAGAACAGCGTGTTAAAACGACAAGAACTGAGAATTCAGACCCAGAGAAAGTGGAAGAAACAAGCGAATACGGGAACCGACTCCCGGGACGGAAGAGATCGGAGACGGGCGCAAACACAGGACAGCGACCAGGGGCTCTGATGACGAGGGGCCCGCAGCCCTTTGCTAGTGAGGGCAGAGATCGGACTGGAGAAGATGTTTCACGGGAAACTACAGGTGGCCAAGACTGACCCAAGCAGTGAGACGAAGACACCAACCAGCACGGGAAGAAAATTTTAAACATCAGCTCAACGCTGCAGCCCAGACACGTGCAGGGTCCCGGTGGCCGCCGTCTATCAGTTTTCCAAATCTAGTACACAGAGGACATTCTGTACGTCTCCGTGCCAGGAACCGTGACAAAGAAAATCAATGAATGAATCACTTCCTTAAGGAACTTCCCCAAAGTGACCAAAAAGTAAAATAATTGTGGGAGAAACAGGCAAATTTCCCTAGAAAATTTAAGAAGTATATTTTCTTTAAAACCTTCCAGGAGGGGCGCCTGCGTGGCTCAGTCTGTTAAGCATCCAACCCTTGATTTCGGCTCAAGCCCTGATCCCAGGGTCAAGGGCCCAAGCCCCACTTCAGGGTCCGCAGTGACAGCACAGAGTCTGCTCCGCCCTGCTCTGCCTCTCTCTCCCTGCCCCTCCCCCGCGCACGTGTGTGTCCAGACACACGCACGCGCGCTCGCTCTCTAAAGAAACAAAAGATACTTCCAACGAAAACGAATTTTAACCACGAGAGAATACACAGGGTATCACAAATGATTTTCAAAAGTCAACAGAATCACACTCGAAAGGTGCAATAAGAAACAAATTGCAAAGCAATCCTCACAAGAAAACCTTCAGAAGAGCATCAGTGAGCACTCGGCACCACGAAAAGTAACCCCGTCTTCCAAAAGGCGACCGGTGGGCAGAGAGGCACCGGGTGCGGCGAGGCGGCCGCTGGAGGCCCTCAGAGAGAAGGACCGCGCGGCCGCGGCCCGCAGGAAAGTCCGGAAGGTCACCACTGGCGGGAAGGTGACCTCACGGACACCCTGAGTGGCTCTGAGGTGACACACTCACGACACGCGGGATCGCTTGCGTGCTGACGAGCCGACGCCGCGAGGAGCCCAGAGCGGCAGGTGCAGGGACGACGGGGACCGTCTGGGGGGGGCGTCAAGCCGGGAGGCGAGGGAGGTACTTACTCTGCAGCCACCTCTCACGCCTCAGCTTCAGTTTCTCCTTCTTGGGCAAAATGACCCGGGCGTCCGCACCTGGGGACAGAGCACATGGGGTGAGTGGAGCGCGTGTCGGGAGGGACCCTGCAGCAGTGTCCTTCTGAGGCCGCAGGCGGGCCTCACCAGCGAACCCTCCCGCCCTGACTCCGGGATGGCCTCCAGGACGGGCCACCGTGTGGCCGTGAGGCCCAGAGATGCCACACAGCTCACGGGCAGACACGCACTTTCTGGCTAGGCAGAAGCCTGTGCCCCCGAGCCGCACGGGCCCCGCTGTTTGGAATTTCTCTGCACAGGCGCTGCTCAAAGCCAAGGGGTCTCAGGGGAGTCCAGTCTAGGCAAGAGGTGGTCCCACATCTTGTCACCAAATCCGGCCACCGTAGTGAGAAAAACCCACTTCTCTTCACACGGCGCCTCCTCTGGGGGCCAGCTGTCCCCTCCCCTGCACTCGCTCCTGCTCCCCCAGCTCCGGGCCTGCCGGCTGTCCCACCACATGAAGACTTCACCCAGCCTGGCCTCCCGTCCCTCGTCCCCCAGGAGGGCCTGCACATCCCCATTCTGTGGGCTATACTGTGTCCCCCAAATTCACGTGTTCAAGTCTTAATCCCCAGGACCTCAGAATGCACCTGTATTTGAAGACACATCTTTAATGAGGCGACTGAGGGAGAAGGTAGGGTGGCCCCAGTCCAACGTGCCCGGTGTCCTCCTAGGAGATCAGGACACAGACAAGCACAGGGACGATGACGAGAAGACTCGAGAAAGATGGCCGTCTGTGCGCCCAGGACAGGGGTCCCGGGGGGAGCCAGCCCTCCCAGCATCTCAACCTCCACGCCGCGAGGGAGTAGATGCTCGGTGTCTGGGCGGCCTGGGTGCGGTGTCTGCTCCAGCCGTCAGAGCCACCCGCGCGGCCTCCTTCTAGGGAACAACGCAAAGCACCGCGTTGCCACCACCAGCCGTGCGGGAGGCCCGCCTGCCCACGCCCCCCAGGAGCTGCGGAGCCAGCCCTGGAGTTGCCAGGTGCCCAGGCGGGGGCAGGACGGCCCGAGAAGGAAGGGGGCAGAGCTGTGACACTCCTTCACTAATTGCCTGAAGAAACCTGCTGCCCTTTAGGGCACATCTCTGGCAGCAACCCTACAAACGGGCCCCGTTTCAAGGACAGAAAACCCAGGCTCAGAGGAAGGCTCACAGAACTATGAGTGTGACCGGAAGGGAGCGTGACAGCTGAGCCCATCGGGCCAGCACCCCGGGGACCACAGTCCTGGAGGGTCCCGGAGACACAAGACTGGAATAAACCCTGAGCCACATGGGCACAGGTGAAGCTTCGCAGAGAGCTCAGAAATCACACACGGCCCTGGCTGCAGGACACGAGGCTTCCCGGGTCCGTCTTGCTGACCCCAGGGAGGCCCTCTCCTCCTCGGCAGGTGGACGGGATGGGGGCAAGACAGAGGAGCCCCTGCCCCCAAAGCTACGTGGGGGGGGGGGGGGGGGGTGGCAGAGCTGACGCCACTGGGGCCTGTGCCACGCTGACCAGACGTGGACTCCCAGCTAGACGAAGATGGCCAGCCCGTGTCGGCGGAAGCCACGTGTAGCCCCGAGGGTGTGCCTGCTGGCGTGTCAGGTGGGGCTGGGACTCCCCTTCTCCAGGTCCTTCCTTCTCTAAGGGCAGGAAATGGGCGGGGCCGGGACTTAACCTGGGCCGCAGGACACCCCCCAGAGGAGGGACCTCTCACTGGGTACCGAGCCCCTCAGCCTCCGCATCCTCAAGTGAACAGTGGGGCGAAGAGCAGGTAACTCTCGGCACGATCCGTAGATTTACGACACAAAGCCCGAGAGATGGTTGTCGCCCTTTTGAAACTCTTCCGACCAGGGAGGGGAGGGCTGCCTGACCTGGGGGCAGCAGCAAAGCGCCACTGCCAGGCTCCGGGAGCAGAGAGGACGCAGCCTGCCGGCTCTCTGCCCCACGGCAGGGCTGTGGCGTGTGGGAACGTAGGCTGGAGGGCGCCGGGCCAGGCAACGCCCCACGCTGCAGCCAGGGTCTCTGCCTCGGGCCTGCTCTAAACACAGAGCGGCCTCCAGGCTGGCTCCACTGCCTTGGCCTCAACAGGCCTCCCCAGGGACAACGCGGCGGAGCCCGGGGCCTGTTCCACACGGGGCCGGTGCCGTGGGACACGCACATCTCCCAATTTATCTCCACTCCATGCAGATTTTCCTGCTATGACAGCAGATCCCTGATGCCACTGCCACAACAATCCGGAAACAAGTTCCGTCAGACAGACTTGTCACCTCAGGAACGTGCACAAACCCTGTAGCCCAAGACTCCCGGGAGAATTTAATCCCTTCTCCAAGACTAAGACCCTGCACGCCGTGGCCCTGTGTCGAAACTCCCGGACGTGCTGGAGCTGACCTACTTTTCTCTTCACCGCCCTGACCCCTTACTCCCCTGGGGAGCAGAGGCCCCGTGACTCGTCAGTCACCCTCAGCAGCTCAGAATGGGGTGGGTGTGAGAGGGTGAACAGAGGGGCTGCACGGTGTGGACGCCCAGGACCAACACTGCTCCAACCAGCAACCCCCACCCGTGTTGCGCCCGGCACCGCACCCACCATGGGGTCCGGCCGCCAGGCGCGAGCCTGATGCGAGGCAGGGAGGGCATCTGTGCAGCCTCGTGCAGGCGTCAGGGGCCTCTGAGGGTGGGGGGTAAGAGGTCCACACATCCCACTGGCATGTCAAGCCACAAACGGGGTAATGACGGTGCCCACTGTGGGGTCAGGGGGCATCTGTTTGGGGCATGAGCCTGGGCAGCGGAGGCCAAGTGACCCGCACATCCAACAGGCGAAGGCAAGAGGGCGGCCTCCCAAGGAAGCATCTGATGGCGGGGCATGTAGGCAGCAGCTCGCCCTCAAAGGCTCAGGGAGACACCTTCCCCACGCTCCTACAACTTGCTATAATTTGAAGTAACTTCAAAATAAAAACAAGTCTACGACCAGGGAGGACTGACTAACTCGTGGCCACGCTGCATCGGGGCCCCCACCCTGCTCTGCCCCAGGAGCCTCCGCCCGGCAGCCCGTCCCCACGCACTGGGGAAACGGGAACCAGACACACGGGCCCTGTGAGACGGCCGAGCGCGTGGGCAGTGAGGTCCCACAGAAGCCACCCGGAAGCACTGGCAGAGGGCCCCACGCGCCCAGGAGGGACACGGATGCTGCCACACTGGGCACGGGCGGCAGGGACCGGGACAGGCGCCACAAGCCCTGCTCACCTCAGTGTCCCTGCCGGGCCCCCCCACCCAGGGCATCCGGAGGGTTCCAGAAGCCCAGACCCCCAAGGACCGGGCAAAGTCCGCATTCTGCACTGCGGCTACAGCCTGGACCGAGACCGATAAGAGGGAGGGCGCGGGGGCCGGTGGGCCAGGCGGACGGGCCCTGAGGAGAAGCCGCGAAAGCACAGGCTTCACAGAGAAGGTGGGATCTGGGGCATCAGGGCTGCCTGCGCAGCCAGAGCCCGAGACCGGGCGAGGCAAGACAGCTGCCCAGGTGCACCTCGGGGTCCCTGGACGCGGTCGGAGCCGGAGCGGAGGCCACCTTGGAGGGTGTCTCTCGGGACTGTAGGAAGAGAGACAGGTCCTGGCAGGGGCGGGGGACCTGGCTCCGTGCCAGCCTTGTTAACGGAGATTCTCAAACACACGCAGGGGAGGGACACTGCGGAGAACCACGAGCGCTCCAGCTGCCCCCACTCCCAGCCACCTCGGTCACTTACGGCAAACCCCAGACACACCCTCTCCGGCAGCGGCTCTGACCCCTGCGCCCAGGTCCCTGCGGTCGGTGTCTGCCCATCAGAGTGTCCCCGGGGCCTGAGCCAACAGCTGTGGAAGGGGATGCCCCTGAACATTGGCACCACGGTCCATGGGGGACACACCCCAGGAGAATGGGCTGAGATGGGTCTGAGGATGCCCAGGGGGACACAGAGGTGGCCTGTCCGGTCCACTAACTCCTGAAGCCCTCACCGCTCTCCAGTCCTAGCACCAAGCCCCTGCCACGGCCCCACACCGGGATCCCCTGGGCTCAATGCTGGACAGGCCACCCTCACCCCTCTGGGTAAGGACACCTCTTCCAGGCGGACAGGAATCCCAGTCAGGCCAACGGTGGCCCCACGGCATTGCCGAACTGGGTTCTCCTTAAGGACACACTGACAAGGCCTCTGCCACAGGGGCCAGCGACCCGGGGCACCAGTTCACACCCCCTAGGAACTCCTGCTCCAGATAGAGCCCCAGAGAGCGCCCCGGGGTCTGCTCTGCTCTGGCTCACGGTTACCCCCACCTCACCTCTGTCAGCCTCACTCCTGTGCCGGCGGAGGTTAGAGGGTGAGGCCCTACGGCCGTGCTGTTTCACTGAGGGAGACGCTGAAGCCCAGGGGCAGGGCCTGCCCTGAACCACGCGGAGAGAGCCCGACGAGCACGTGCCGTACCAAGGCCAACGGCGTGCGGCGTGGGCGTGGGTGGCCCCGGTTCTGATCCTCGGGACGGAGTAAGCAGACCAAACCTCCAGTCGCCTTCTCCGTGCAGAAGCTCTCTGTGACCCACGACGGCAGAAACACCAGCCTCAGGAAAATGGGGCTGGGTGCGATCACGCCGGCCTCTCTGGTGTCCATTAGGGGGGTTAAAAGTACTGCATGCAAACCTGGGCCCCAGTCCCTTCCAGAGCCACGATCCTGGGTGTGCCCTGACCTCCAGAACCACCTCCGCCAGAGTCAATGCTACAGCTGCCTCTCCGAGGGGGAGAGGTGTCCAGCAGCATCTCTGACGCGTGACAAAGGGACAGCAACTGCACACTCTGGGGCGTGTCGCCCCAGCCTGAGTGCCCACCCGAGCTCACTCTGGCAGGTGCCAAGAACACCAAGGCTTGGGAGGCCTGGCTGGCCCAGGGTGTCCCCGGGACCCAGTGAGCGGTTCACACCCATCCCGAGGCTCAGAGCAATTCTCCGGAACCTAAAAACAATACTGACAACAACCAACCCACTGACCATGCTGAGCACAGGAGGCCTCCTGGCCAGGCGGGTCGCCTCCCCAGCCTCAAGGCAGCAACCTCAGGTACAGACACCATGACTGCGGGCGTCCCGGAGAGAAAGCGCGGGCACAAACACAGGGACAGGCTGCTCTGACGGGAAAGGCTGACGGTAAGACGCACCCTCCTCTGGCAAGACACGGCTCTTTGGGGGAGCGACACAGCAGTCTCCTCGTCTGTAAGAGGGGAACCACCTCTGCGGCACACCGGCCTCGTGGGGGCCAAGTACAAAGTCAACAGAGCTCAGCGAGGAACCGGTGTGGCCGGCCCAGCCACACCCACACGCCTGCACCCCAGTGGCCCGCCTCCGACACAGCCTGCTGCCCGTGCGGGACGTGCGGAAGACGGGCCCTGGGCTCCTGGTGTTGAGTCCGGGGAGGACATGGTTGATGCGTTATCACGGGGCTTCTGCTCTCATGGAATTGGGAGGAGAGTCAATACATAATTAGTTCTCCTGTAAATGACATCAAGAAGCTATTCTCACGGCACCAATGAACATGCGCAAACGCTCGGGCACAGGCAGCTGCAGGTGTCAGAACCGCTTCCGAGGCAGGTCGGTGAGACTAACCCCGTGGACAAGGCCATCTCGGGACACCGACACTCCCACCACACCTAAGACACAGATTTGGGGGAAATAAAGTGGGAATCGGTCCCGTCCCTCCGTACATCAAAATAAGGTCCCAAGTGATTAAATATATAAATAAAAAACAAAACCATAAAAGTACTGCAAAAGACACAAACGACTACAAAACACAAAGAAAACACCGATTTGACTACATACAAATTAAAAACTTCTGCAACAAGTTATGTGAACAAACTCAAAAGGCATGACTGACAGGGAACACCTATACGTAACAAAACAGGCCTCTTCCCTCCTATGTAAATAGCTCTCCTGAATCAATAAAAAAGACAAACAGCCTAAAGAATAAGGTGCAGAAAGAGGCTGCTTATACGGAAACGTGGCTAATGGAACTTCTAAGGAAGCGCACGGTTTACAAACCTGCCCCCACTGCTCCCCCTTCACGTGAGCAGAGACTTAAGTCAGCACCAGCCGGCTCCAACCGGAGGCAGAGGCCCACTCGGGTGCCAAGCAGGAGCTCCCACGGGGCGGCGTCTTGAGAAAGCCATGAGGCGACGTCTACGGGCGTTCATTGTCTTATAGGCTCCTTGTGTCCGATCCCCAGTCACCCCAGTCAGAGGCAGCACCAACACCTGGGGCCACGCGCAGGGCCTTGGGATGCAGACCCGGGAGCAAAGGGGCCATGTAGCTCCCAAAACTGGTCACTGGTTTTTTAAATGTCTGTGCATCTGACTCAGCAATTCCACTGCTACCTTTTTGTCTACAAAGACATTCACCGGCACCCAAAGATGGGGGACCCGACATCCCCTCACATGACAACCCCAACAGCCTTGCAGAGGAGCGAGGTCGCCTCGTGCTGATGGGCAACCATGCCCGGCACTCAGCGAAGTGAGGGGCCAGGGCCGGCCATGCGTGCACACAGGGTGGAAACAAAGCCTGCGGTGGGGACGGCCGCGGGGAGTCCCCGCACTGAGTCTCCACACTAGCGTGTGCCACGCTCCCAACCCACTAGGGAGGGCAGTGGCATGACACCTACTCTAGGAAGGGAGCCACTGGTGGGCGAGCGCCGTGGGCTCTCCCAGAGGGAGGGGACTGGCCCAGCACCAGGCGGCCAGAGATGCAGCCACGCAGGGAAGGCCCGTGCTCCGCAGCACGGCAAGGCTGGGGCAGGTGGTCACCTATGGATGGTGCAGCTAGATTTCCTTCCCTTCCTTTCTCTCTTTTCTTCATGACTTACACTGCACCCCCATAAGGAGACAGACTTTAAAAAAAAAAAAAAACAGGGGCGCCTGGGTGGCTCAGTCGGTTGAGCGGCCTACTTCGGCTCAGGTCATGATCTCACAGTCCGTGAGTTCAAGCCCCGCGTCGGGCTCTGTGCTGACAGCTCGGAGCCTGGAGCCTGTTTCGGATTCTGTGTCTCCCTCTCTCTGACCCTCCCCCGTTCATGCTCTGTCTCTCTCTGTCTCAAAAATAAATAAATGTTAAAAAAAAAAAATAAAAAAAAAAAAAAAAAAAAACCAGCAAAGATACCAAAAAAAATTGGGGACAAATTGCTCTAATCAAAGACAAAGTGTGGGGAGCAGAGTGGCAAGATTATTAACCAAAGAGGCCGCGTCAACATATTTACAAAAGCACACCCACCAAGTTTTACTGCTAAAGCACCCTTTTTGTTAATGAAAAACCTCTCCCGTGATGAACTCCCAGAGGCCACAAACCGTTGTGTACGTCAAAAGGGCAGATTCAACACCCTTAGGACCAACTTCTAACATAAAGACGCAGGATAACCTGGCTGTCCCTGCTTTCAGAACTGAAGACCGATGGGCAGCCGGTGGTTTCAGTTCTGCAGCCGCAAAGGGGGCCCCGCCAGCCCACCGGGCGGGACCAGGACCCAGGGGCAGAGGGGCTGGGGCTGTCTTGCCGTGCTCTCCTCGGGGCAGACTGTCCCACCCCCGGCGTGACCAGAGTACCTCCTGGCTGCTCTCCCGCAACCCCTCACCTCTGCCAAGCTGGCCCATCTCCATCACCAACTCCAGGCCACTGGCAGGAGGAACCAGGTGGGGGAAACCCTCCAGATAACAAGGCGCCAGAGGGACAGTGCGCAGGACGGCTGTATTCCAAGTATGGAGGCAAACAGCTCACAGCCACGGGCCCCTTTCTCTCAGGGAAGGAGGCCTACAGACAGCACCCCTACAGTCCAACCTGTGCCAGGCGGTGCCTCCGCCCTGGGACGCTCAGGCCGAGGTCAGTCTCCCTCAGGCAGGGGCTGGAGAGAGGGGACATTGGGCGAGCTGCCCCGAGGGCCACCCAAGCAGCGTGCACACAACATGCTCTGGCCTCCCCTCCACGGTGTACCAGGCACCGGCATGATCCTGAAGTGGGGCAAGGACAGGCCCTGCTGGGGGCTCCCCGCCAGAGACCGCACGCGCCCTCCCTGACCGCGGCCACCACCGAGCCCGCACAGCAGACGGGGGGAAGTCACGGGCAGACAGACAAGCGCAGGCCACGCTCAGGTTCAGCCGTCCCACGTGTATGTGACAGGGTCTCCCTCTCAGCGGTAGGGACGTGAGGACCCATCATCTGGGAAGAGGCCAGGAGGCCCCACCTCACAGATTTTGCCGAGCACCCTGCGGTGGGCCATGGAAAACAGCAGACAGGGTGCAGGTGCCCAAAGGGAGGCGGCTGCCGGGCCCGCGGGCACTGAGCCCCGATAGCGCAGGACCATGTGAAGGAATGGCCTCCTCGCAGCCACCAAGGACACGAGTGACAGCACACAGCCACGGCGGGGGCTGCTGCCGGGCTCCACGTGCAGCAGAAAGGCGCCGAGAACCTTAAATAGCT
The DNA here is from genome assembly GCF_023721935.1 of Panthera uncia. Taxonomy (NCBI): domain Eukaryota; kingdom Metazoa; phylum Chordata; class Mammalia; order Carnivora; family Felidae; genus Panthera; species Panthera uncia. The sequence continues at coordinate 1,584,218 of NC_064810.1, forward strand.
CCCTGCCACCGCGTCCAGAGGGCCGGGGTTAGAAACAGCAGCCACGTGCTCAGCAGCATCTCCCAACCCGCCCTCTCCAGCCCCTGACACAGCTGTACCCCAGGGGGAGCGGCACCCTTCGTGACCCAATGACCCCCACACGGCCATACAACCCCACACGCCCGATCGGGTCCAAAGACCACCGCTGGTGGACAGCACTGTAAAGACAGCGGCCCTCCGCGGAAGGAAGGTTCTGGAGTGGCGGGAGAGGAGCGAAGGCTCTCAGGAGCACCCAAGGACCTGCCTGCAACTGGACCCAGCTCTGCTGACGAAGAGCCCCAGGACACAATTCCAGAAATCCCCACGCCCACGGCAGACAGCCCTGAGGGGCACCATCCCTCCACACAGGCTGGCCGCCTCTCTGCATGGCCAGGAAGGCCTCCCGCTTGTGTGCGGACAACCGGACAAAGGCATCCCGCCAACCTCACAGGGGGCACCCAGGACCATCCCCAGATGGACATTCCCCCAGGAAGCCTGCCCCGCGAGGTGGGGACCCTGTCCGGACAAAGAGCAGCAAGGCAAGCTCGGCCGAGGGGCCCGCTGGCCCCTTCCTGACATGGGCCAGGCAACATCAGCTCTAACCAAGTCAGTCTGTGTGCATGGGGAGGTCACTCAGGGAGGTCACAAATGCAACACCCCACACGGGGACAGAGGGACAGCGGTCCCTGGCGGCAGATGTAGACTTGAGTCTTTCCTGTAATACACGGTACTTTTCCGATCACGAAGCGCTACCTTTCACAAAAGCAGTTTCAGGGGGAAGCCAGCCCCTACCTTCCAACCCTCGGCCAGGGCTCGGCACGGACGCTCGGTGTGGACTCGGGGCATCCGTTCACGCGCCGGCCCGGCTTCCGTGGAGCCAACGGCTCGAAGAACACGACGAAGGAGCGCCATCCACAGCCCGGCCCCTCCTGCTCCCCTCAGACCCCAGAGCAGGCCCAGATCTGCTTCCTCCCCCCACCTCTCATTGCCCCCGTCTCCGGTGCGTGGAGAGGTCCGCTGCAGCAAGACGCTGGCCCCCGAACGGCTGCACCCCACCACCCGCCCACGTGTCTAAGAAGTCCTAAGAAGGTTCAATCCAACAAGCTACTTCGGTCTGATGAACACTCAGCCCGCCATGCTGCCAACGGGCGCCACTACCACAGGCTCCAGGAGAGAGGAGGCGGGGTCACCATGAGCCTCCTCGTCACCTGCGGGGGCCACGCTCTACAATCAGAGCTCTGCAAGGATGAACTCACAGGGCCCCCAGCAGCCCCTCTTGCAGATGAGGGAGCCAGTCACAGACGGCCTCCGGCCACCAGCGAGAAAGCGGCAGGCAGGATGTGACCCGGCAGACTGGCTCCTGACCACCTGCCAAGACAGCAGAGGGAGTTTCTGAAGCACGTGCTGCCCGGGACAAACACTCCGGCGCTACAGACGGCTCACTAGACGAAAACCACCAACACCGACCTGAGGCCGTGCGGAAACGCTCCTGGGCAGGGCCGGCCGTGGGCCACAGCAGGCCAACCCCGCAGCACGCCCCCCGCACGTCCACCCACGAGAACGCCAGGCTAAGAGGACAGCAATCCACAGCTCCCCGAGTGGAAGAGCTCAGCCCCCCCGATCCCCCAGGACGACAAAGAGCATCCGACACGGGAGGGTCCTCGCTCCTTCCACAGGAAGCAGCTCGGTGCCGGTCGGGGGTGGGACGAGTACAGAGCTATCGAGGGTCCCAGGCAAGTGCAGGCACCGCCCCTCACCAGTGCCGTGTGCAAGCGCCCCCGGGGCTTGCGGCTGACCCAGACTAGACCCGGGCCCTCAGCCAGCAGGCACACCAAGGCCCTGCAGCGTGGCTCCTCCTCGTGGCCTGGCTGTGGAGTGGGGTGTGGCCCCTCGGTCCTGGTCCTCTTTCCCACGGACAGGCGGGACCTCGGACCTCAGTCCTGCAGGGTGGCTGCCCGGTTCACTGCAACGGTCCCCCTTCGTTGTGCTGGGGGTGGACACAGCTGCGCACTGACTTACCTGAGTCTACCCCGAGCCAAGCCAGAGACCGCTCACGGGAGGGTGGAGGGGCTCCTTGCTCAGAGGGGCTGTGACCATCCTCGGAGCCCTGGACCCGGCGAGAGTCGTGACCGGCGGGGCCTATACCCTGCCGCGGCTCACGCTGACCCGTGGAGCCCAGGCATGCCGGGGGTGTCCCACGTGGGCTGGGCAGCCCTGCTGGCATTTGGATCACCAGTGCTGGGCAACATCGGGGGGAAGGGCTGGGCTGAGGCTCTGAGAGAGGGACCCCAAGAGAAGGCCTGGAGCTGGGCAGGGAGAACCCTGGCAGGAGGGACGCTCCAGCCTCCCAGGGTCTGGCCGGGGCCTGCCCGCTGCTCACTGAGCCCGTGCCTGGCGGGCTTCGGCGTTCAGCAGACGCTCACCACGCTACGCCTACCCTGCTCTGGCCCAGCAGAGACACCTCCAAGCACCAGGCCCCCCACCTGCACGGATCTCAGCCCCCACGGTGCTCAGGGTGGGTGGGACGGGCACGGAGGCCCTCGCTGCTCGGCCTGACACAGCCGCGTTCCCCAAGCACAGGAGCTGGATGGGCGGAGGACGAGCTGCGGCCACTCTGGGGTGCTGCTGTGCCCCCCACTCCTCGGCACCTCATCCCTCTCAGCACACACTGCGCACACAAGTCCTCGCACGGCCAGGCCACGCCCCCCACGGGCATCGGCCAGGTCCTCCCGTGGCTGGCCTCCCACGAAGAGCCCGTCCAGAGACGGGAAGAAGGTACCAGAAATGAAGCGGCTTTGGCTTGTCCCAAAGTGGGGAGGAAGGACAAAGTACACCCACGCTCGCTCCTCCTCCCAAATCCCTGACGACAGAGGGAGCAGGAAGCAGGCCCCGTGCCCCAAGGCCTCGCACCCAGGCCCTCTCAAGACCATCCGGGGAGGGCCCTTCCAGGCCACCTCCTTGACCTCGCCCTTCCCTGCTTCCTGTTGTTAAAAAGAACAGGCTGGAGGCAGACGGAGGCGAGAACAGCCGACAGGGGGCCCCTTCCTGCCCCACCACGTGAGACTGCGGGCCAGCCACCCTCCAGCAGCCAGCAGGCCCAGAGCAGAAGACCGTGCCTCCCAGTCGTCCGCCTGCTCCGTGCACAGACCTTCGGGCCCTGCAGGTCAGGACGCCCCTGAAGGCAGTGGGCGCGCTCCCTGGGGTGGGTGGAGGCGCTCCCGCCCAGGGCCTACACCCCCAACAAGGAACCAAAGAAATGCCTAGGCGACAGCAAAGGGGCTCACAGCCAGCAGCCTGCAGCCACCGCCAGCGGGCGGACAGCGTGCACCGCCTACTGAAGAGCTCCGGGGTGCCTCCACTGTGGGCTTCAAGACGGCACGAAGGCCACGAGGGAACCAGACACCCCCTCAGCCAAAGCAGCCCCCAGGCGGCCACCAGCAAGGCCCCCACGTTCCTGGCCTGGGCCCAGGCCCAGAGAGCAAGAACCCCCTCTCCTTGCACGTTTCACATTCGAGGTGGTGCGGGGAGAAGCCATGAAACTTTCTGGGTGGGTTTTGTCACACCCTCCCTCACACTAGAGAAGGAGGGAAAAGTCTTCGGAGGGGGAGCTTTACAAACTCCCTGAAGACGGAGCCTGGAAAGCCCTGGGAATCCGTGCTGGGAGCTCCTCGCCCCTCGGCAGGACCGGCCTCTCGGAATCCGGAATCCGGGCTTGGCCTGAAAAGAGACGCAGCTCTGCCGCCCTCTGCTGAACAGGCTTCACGCCTGCACCTGCTCCCAACTGAAAGCCAAGGTCACAGCACTGCAGCCACGGAGCCAGAAGACGAAGAGGACGGGCACACGTGCTCCGCGTGGGCTTCCCCTGCTCCGGGGGTCCCCGCAGCAACGTCCCTCCACCGCAGCCCGGGGCCGGCCTGGTCCCAGCGCCACCTCCCTACCCTCTCCCGCCACAGACTCGTCAGCCCCCAGAGTGCCTCCTGGCAGCCTGCGCGCCGGCCCAGCGTGTCCACCGTGCTCGGCAGTGATGCTGACATTCTCCCCTCCCACAGCCCTGGCCAGGCCCATCCTCCTCCAGGCCTGCCCCAGCCTGCCTGCCTCGCTGGGCTTGAGTCCCGGGGCCGGCACTGCCCGGCTCAGGCCCCGGACCGAGTACTGGCCCGACACCCTGGGTGCTTGTGTGAGAACACACTGCACTTGTCTCCTGCGACTCTGCAGCACAGAGAACGACACAGCTAGAAACAGGAAGGGCACAGGGTGTCTCGTGCCAGGGAAGGACACGGGAGCTGGACGCTCACCCCAGACCTGCCCTGGGCCCTCCAAGATGGATGCAGAGGAGCTTCGAAGCCACTTCACACCCAGACCCACGAGCCCACAGACCCCGACCCCCAGGGCAGAGCCGAGTTCCACCAGGGATGGGGGATGGGGGATGGGGGATGGGGGGGGCGCCGTCTGCAGCAGGAACTAGGGGTGGCCTCTGGCTCTACACCACATCCTCCTGCCCCCACGGGGCGCCACAGGGGCCACAGGCCACCACACAGAGTCCAGGGGGTCCCCCACAGGGAGCTCAGCACCCCTGCCTGGAATGGAAGGTGGGCCCAAGGAGGGACAGACTCGGCTCCCCGGCCAGCAAGGCTCCCAAAAGCTCTATGTACAAACAGGAAAGACGCCACCAGCAAAGCACCCACGGGGCCAAACAGGCCCCTTAGTGTGAGCACAAGTCCGCACAAGGGGAGGAGGAGCACGGGTGTGCATGTGGGGCAAGGGGGGCCACAGGCGTGCACGTGGTGGGGACGTACAACAGGCATCTGTCTGCGCCAGGGGACGGACCTACAAGCAGGCCAGGGCTCCTCCCCGAGCAGGCTCGGCCGCCTCCGGACCACACACCCCTGCACGGGGTGGCCTCATGGCCAGAGGCAGACAGCAGTTCTATTTGTGACTCAGCTCAGGGTGAGGACTCTGGGAGAGACGCGTCTGCGCTAATCCAGGCCGGCAGACACCCTCGGCCTCACGACCCAGCAGGTGACTGAGCCGCAGCTGAGTCCTCAGATGCCACCTTCCACAGGGCCCACACCTGCCCCGGGCCAGCAGCCCCAGCTCACACCCGGGGAGCCACGCGGCCCATCGTCTCCCCGTGGGACCCAGGGCACCGGCCGGAGGGGAGGCGAGGTGACCCAGGCCAAGGTGGAAGAGCCACTGGCAAAGAGGGAGGCGCGGTGGGGAGAGGCTGGAACACTGCCACCTGTCACCAGAGGCAGCCGGACACCGCGGGCCAGCAGGGAGGAGCTGTGCCTTCTGCAGCGTTGAGCCGGGCACGGACTAAAACCAAGCGGGGTGTCAAACACCTCCCGCCTGCTAACCCACCCTCACCAAAACAGGCCAAACAGGACAAAAACAGTACTACGTGTCCCGTCTGCAGATAAGCAACCGAGGCCCAGAGCAGACCCAGTGCCCCCGCTGAGAGCTGCCAGCTCTCCAGGCTCCGGAGCCCACGCTCCGAACCCTCAGCAGCCCCGCCCCAGGCTACCTGCCCATCTCAGGGTCCCCAGGACCCCTGCCTCCCCCTGAGGCCCTCACGGCTCTGCCCAACACACCCCATGCTTTGAGCTCCACACCCACGGTCCAGGCCCTCTCCTGCTGTAAATGTTTAATTTTCTGTATATTTTTAGGACGTTTTGATATCCTAAAAATACACCTTTCTGGCTGGGGGCTAGCCAATTCCCATCTTCAGCCTCCTAACCACGCTGGCGCGTCTGCCCACGTGGCCCTGGGTGCTGTGTCCCCGTCTCCAGGACCTGAGAGTATAACACAATCCTAACCACGCTGGTGCGTCCATCCATGTGGCCCTGGGTGCTGTGTCCCCCTCTCCAGGACCTGATAGTACAGCACAATCTTTCCTGAGCTGCTCTCATCTCTTCTTGTGACCACAACTGACTGCCCAGCTCAGAAAGAAAACAAAGTACTTTCCTTCCTTCTCTCCTCCCCTCCTCCTAGCCACCTCCCTTATGGTTTTCAGGTCCCCATCACCCAGACTTCTAGTGTTCCCTTTGCTGAAAGTAACATCTTGCTCTTTCTGGGTGGCTGTGCTCCCTGAGCAGCCGATGCCACCTACGGTGGTCTGGAATGTTCTAAAAAGCCCTCCGACTCAGTGCAAAGGCAAGAGGTAACCGAGTTCTGTCTGCTGAGCAGAAGACTTGCTCAGTGAGTGCAAGGTCCCAGATCTGCCGGCAGGTCAGCTAACACACCAAGGTGCTGCCGTGGCAGGGGCTCCCACGGAGGCCCCCACAGGACTGCAGTGGCTGCTAGGACCCAATCAGGAGATGGCAGGGACTTGGCCATACATAGCCAGTAACCGGGAGGACCAGTCTGGGATCCAGGATCTTCAAGAGGAGACCAGAAAAGACGGGAGGGGCTTCTGAGCTCCTATAATGGCCAAGCGGGAGCCACTAGGCTACTGGCCGGTATGCACTGGAGAGTGATGAAAACCAGGTTCAACAGGGCTGGGTGGGGTCCCAGGGCCGCTGGTGCTGGCTGCGGATACCCCTAAGGTGGGAACTCAGCCTCAGCCGGTCTCCGTGCAGGAGAGGCGGGGAGGGGAGGGAGGAGAGAAGTGGGGAGAGGGGAGCGGACTGTGCCCTGCAGGGAACCGGGCCAGCAGTGCCAGAGGGAGGCCCTGCCGTCACCCCACTCCCAGGTGGGGCCACATCATCTGAGCTCAGCAAAGGGAGAGTCCAGCCCCTACACTGTCACACCCCCCCACCCTGCACCATCCGTGAAGGGGACAAGGTGCACCGGCCCCTCAGACACGGGAGCGCTGCCTGGCCAGCACGGCTAACGGAGCCCCACGCAACTCCTAGGCAGGCCGCGGGGCACACCTGCCCAGCAAATGCCACGCTCACCTGACAGACCAAGTGAACAGATGCTCCAAAATCCAGCAGCCAACGATGCGGATCATCAGGGTCCCATGCCGGTCTACACCTGCACTAACGCTCCGTCCCCACTACTCCCTCTGAACCTTCAGGGCACAGGCGTACAGACGGCTTCTCCCACTCTCTGCCCTGGGTCTCCACCTGGGGCCGGCCCCTCACAGAGACCCCGCTACAGGCAGGCCAGGAGCAGGCGCAGGACTCGGGGTCCCAGTGCCCAGACAGCCCAGCTGACCTCTCCCCTGCAGCGCCCACCTCTCAGGGAGGTAGGAATCTGTGTGCCCCGCGCTTCAGTGGACACGGCTCCCACTGAGATGTCGGTCAGCTGCCACAGGAACAAAAGCCACACATTCCACGGCTACTTTTCGCCACACCTCTGGGTGGAAGGGAGACGTCAAAGGGCCACGGCAAGTGGCAAGAGCCTGGCGCTCATCAGACAACAGATCTGTCCGGGCTCGGTCACTCCAGGCTGAGCCTCTGCTACCTTGGGCTGCACACAGCCACAGCTATGCAGCCACAAACACGACACTCGCTCACAAGGACCACCGTGTGGAGCAAACGAGAAGGTGAGAGCGTGGGCCAAGCAGCCCCGTCCCCCGCCTGGCCGCCCGCCCACTCGGCAGAGCGCTCGGCCGGTGCAGGGAGAGACCCGGTGCCCCAAGAGGCAGGCGGCACGCCGGCCCAGACCAATACGACCAAACAGGCAGAGCCCATCCCAGGGCAGAAGACCAACAGCTTCACGACCACTGGGGGAGGTGGAACAGGGTGGAGGAGAGGCCACAGGGTGGCATGCGGGGGAAGACATCTGTCAGCTCTGGAGGAGTAACTTCAATTTAAAAAAACTCCTGAAGACAGGGCACCTGGGTGGCTCAGCCAGTTAAGCATCCGACGCCTGACCTTGGCTCGAATCATGATTTCACGGTTCCGGAGTTCGAGCTCCACGATGACAGTGTGGAGCCTGCTTGGGATCCTCTCTCTCTCCCTCTCTTTCCGCCCCTCCCCTGCTTGCGCTCTCTCTCTCAAAAGTAAACAAACATTAAAAAAAAAGTTTTAGGGGCGCCTGGGTGGCTCAGTCGGTTGAGCGTCCGACTTCAGCTCGGGTCATGATTTCGCAGCTAGTGAGTTCAAGCCCCACGTCGGGCTCTGTGCTGACAGCTCAGAGCCTGGAGCCTGTTTCGGATTCTGTGTCTCCCTCTCTCTCTGTCCCAACCCACTGGCATTCTGTCTCTGTCTCTCTCAAAAATAAACATTAAAAAAAAAAATTTAAAAACAAAAGAAATAAAAAAAATTTTTTTAATAAAAAATAATAACTATATAAATAAAGAAACAAGCAACGTATAGGTTAACTTGAAATTTGCCCCAGCCCACACGTGAGCACATTAAACCCAGCCTGGCACGGTGCTACAAATACCCAGTCCTTAGCCGCACATTCTCACCTCTCCTGATGGAAGCAACGCTCCTCGTGTCTGGGTCCAGCTTCTGCACCAAGGCACTGGGGTCTATCTTGGTCCCGGCAAAAACATCAGTGTTCATGAAAGCCCATTCCTAAGAAGGAAAGAAGACGTGAGACTTCCCCGTGGCTCCAGAATGCAAACGTAAGGCCAGACACAAAGCAGGGGGAGCCCTCAAGGCTGGGCCAGCTCCTGCTCAGAGGGCCTGGGGGAGGTAACCCTTGCCCCCCCACCGAAGCTGAGCCCGGGGGCCAGTGGGGGCTCAGACCCTGGGGCCCTAAGGCAGCATGTCTTCCCGTCCCCCTCAAACTACCAACTGGGCTTGGCTCTTGGCGTGCAGACCGTCTCAGACCAGACTCGGGACTGGCAGCGACTAGAAACACGAGCTCCACGTTCAGAAGCACTGGGACAGGAAGCAGATTCCCTTCCGAACCTGCGCCACCTCGTTCTTCCATAGCACTCTCCCCCGTTTCACAGCCACTGCTCCCCCTCAATCGTCTCCCCCCAGGTCAGCTTCCGACACACGATCAGCCCCACACGGAGACTTCAAAACCCTCCCAGTCACTGCCAGTCACACTCTGCTGAGCCCACCTCCCAGGCCCACCTGACTCATTTCGGGTCCCAGCTCCAGGACAGGGACCCCAGAGGGACTGGAGCACTGACCCCCAGGGGAGTCACAGACCAAGACAGGACTGGGGTGAGGCAGAAACTGGCCCAAGGTGTGGGCTTGGCCTGCAGCCCGGAGCTCGCACAGAACACCTGCGAGAGAAGCCCAGACTCGCTCCTCGGGAGTTCTCAGGGTGGGAGGGAAAGTCAGTAAATAAGAGACAGAAAACTCACAGGGGCAATGCTGGAGCCTAGGGGCGGCTGGGAGCACCAAGCAGGGAAGGCCAGCGCGGCAGAGTCCTCCCGCCAAGGAGGAGCCACAGGAGACCAGGGGCAGGGTGCACGCCGGGCCGCCCACGTTAGTGTGCACACGGCCAATCCCCGCTTCTTTCTGCACAGCCATTCAGACCCCGTTCACAGCGGTACTCCACATCCAACTGCTTCAAGGTTTCAGAACTCAACACGACAGGTGTCGATGCTGCGTTGTTCCGACGTCTTCGGAGGACCACAGTGTCGTTACGTGGCTAGGAACTAGGAGTCTACCTACTCCGTGTTGGAGCTCAACAGCTATCCCCTTCGTTCTACAAGTTCCATCAGTTGCTTCTCTCTTCTCGTCTGCCTAGTCTCGACGTTTTCTTTCCTCACTTCTCTTACTTCTACACTTTGAACGTACTTATTTCACAGTCTCCATCTGATAATTCCGCTTTCTGCCCTCACGGCATCTAATTCTGATGCCGACTCTCACTCACGGTGGGCTGTTTCCCTCGAACTCTGGCTGTGTCCTGAGCTCAGGAGGATTTTGCCCACCGTGAGAATCCCACCCGGCCTGGCCGGCACAGGGATTAAGAGCCAGGGTTATATGGAACCTCTGCCAGATGGGCAGGGAGAGGAGTGTGGCAGGCTGTCTCCCAACAACCATTTAACTGAAGAAAACTAAAAATCTCATCAAGAACGGAAAGAATCTATTGGGGCGCCCGGGTGGCTCAGTGACTTAGGCATCCAGCTCTTGATTTCGGCTCAGGTCATGATCTCAGGATCGTGGGATCGAGCCCCATGTCAGGCTCTGTGCTGAGCATGGAGTCTGCCTGTGATTCTCTCTCCCTCTCTCTACCCCGCCTACCCCCATACCCCCCATTCTGCTCTCTCTCAAAATAAATAAACATTAAAAAAAAAAAAAAAAAAGGGAACAGAATCTATGGCTTAAGAGCTATGCCCTGTTATCCACCCCCACCTTACAGAAACTCCCTTGGGAGCTCTACTCCTGGCTCCCCAGCTCCCAGCTGCCAACGATCCCCCCACCTTGTGCCACAGGCACTAGTCCAAGAAGGTGAGCCAGACGGTGGGGATCCCTTCTCCCGCCCCGCCCCCACCTGTTGGACAGAAGCACCACCTGAGGCAGGGAAGGCTGGGAACAGCAATTCTCACCCCTCATCCCAGCTTCTCTAGGCCACAGGTACTAACAAGCCAAGAAGATGACGAGGGGCCACCCCCCGGCGCCCACTTGTAGAGAGGGGTGTCAACAGGGAGAAGCTGAGGCTGTCCCTGCCCCCCTCCTCGTGTGGGCACAGAGGTCCTGCCAGAGGCGGGACTTTATCTGGAATGGACTGTGGGGACTCACAAGTCTAGGGAGTCGTTGAAAACACTGGCGATCCAGGCAGACGGTGGGGGTGTCCGTAGCTCCAAAACACCAGCAGCAACAAGGTAAGTACACAGCAGCGCAAGCGGAAGTTCAGCAGAGGCCACATCAGAAAGAGAGGCAAGCGCCCTGTGGGCAACGGTCAACGCTGGAGGCCCAGGCTGCCCCTCAAGGGCAATCAGAACCGTATGGGGCACACGAGAAAGTGTTCCCCAAACCAAACACAACACGGGGCAGAGGCCGACCGGCACAGGGGCCTAGGCGCAGCCTCCGAGCAGACACTGGCTCGGCAACAAGCCGCTATGGCCCAGGGGCAACTCCCAGCGGCAGCAGCTGGAGGCTGCATGAAGCTCAAGGCTGTGCGGGGCCAGGAGTATCACAGCGTGTCTCCAAGCTGCTAGTCCCTGCTGGGAAGCGGATCAAAAATGTAAACTCCCTGAACTGTGACCGCAGCCCAGAGCCACACACGTACATCCAGTGGTAAGAAGCAAACACCTAATGGGACACGGGGGCTCAAGCACAATCTTGGGCCAGTAAGTGACTCAGACAAACCCACCTGGTCAGGCTAAAAGATAAAAACAAAAGAGCATAAGCAGGGAGATGAGAGGCTGCACGCAGACCTCACATAGTCCAGAGCCAGGCCAATAAACAAGTAAAACGACCAGGCAACACCCCCCTCCCCCCCATCCCCGCCCAGTGCTAGGATACATCACTACCAAGATTAATAAAGGGAGTCAGGGGACCAGCAGGGGGAGCTGCAGCCCTACTCAAGGTCAACTTGCAGGCCCAATGGGAAGAGACAGACTTGACCTTAGACCTTGCAGGTGGATAGCCTCTCCTATCCCAGATGGAGGAAGAAAGGATTTCCGTACCCCCACCCCGCCCCCACCACAACTCAGCCAACAAGAAGCGGAAGGAAGCAGAGAAAAAGAACAGAGCCCTAGGAAAGGAAATACGAAAGAAGAAGCCTTACAGAAAAATGAAGAGAAACAGCCTCGCAGGAAAACGAATGGTCTTAGAGCACCATACTCATGCCTACGGGTGTCCCCGGTAAGTACCAGAGAGACAGAGAGGCAGAAAAATATCCAAAGAAATAATAGCTGAAAACTTGCTGAATCTGAGCAAAACACTAACTGAAACGTGCAAGAAGCTCAAAGACTCCAAGTAGGATAAAGAAACTCCGTACAGAGTAAGTACAAAGAGAACTACACTGAGACACGTCAGAGTCACGTTTACAGGCAACGAGAACCACCCCCGACCTACAGGGAACCCCAGTACGATGGACAGCTGACCTCACACACAATGGAGACCAGAACATGTGGGATCACATTTCAGTGTGCGGAAAGACGAAAGTCAGCCAAGAATCTTACATCCAGCAAAACCATCTTTCAAAAATGAACGTAAAATAAAGAGAATCCCACATAAACCGAAGCCGAGACCATCTGTCGCTAGCGGACCTGCCTTCTGAGAAACATTAAGGAAGTGTTTTAGGCTGAAAAGGAATGTTACCAGAAAACAATCCAAAACAAAACAAGAAGCCTGTTAAAGGTAAACATATAGCTAATTACAAAAGATAACTGTAAGAACCTAAGGTCGGGTTGTAACACGTACAGACACAGCCTGCAGAACAGGAGCAGCACAGCAAGGGGATGAGAGGGAGGCAGTTACACAGCATGAAGGTCCTACCTTTCTCTGCACCGAAAACAGAAACACCCATAACATAAGCCCCACATCAATTGCTAAAGGACATGAAGCGCAAAGGTTCTTTTCGTGACCAAACTCTGCTTAACCCCCCCCCCAGTCCCCATGCAGTCTTGTCTGCGGTGCTCCGCAAGCCCCTCAGTTGACTTTTCACAATACCAAAAGCACGAGCAACAAAAGAAAAGAAGCTGGACCTTGTAAAAAATGAAAACTTGTGCTTCCAAGGATAATACCAAAAAAGAAAATAAAAAAAGACACCACCTCACAGAACTAGAAAAAAGTATATGCAAAGCACATACATCTGGTAGGTGTTTAGCATCCAGAATATAGAAAGAACTCTCACAACTCAACAACGAAACACACAATTTCAAAACGGGCAAAGGACTTGAACAGACATTTCTCCAAAAAAAGATCTACAAATAGACAACAAGCTCATGAAAAGATGATCAACGTTATCGGCCCTTAGGGAAATGCAGGTCAAAGCCATGAAATACCACCTCGCGTCCATCAGAATGGCCGTCATCAAAAGCATAGCCAATAACAAGTACTGGTAAGGATTCAGAGGAAGTGAAACCCTCATGTTACTGAAGAGAATGTAAAACGGGGCAGCCACTGTGTTAAACACAAAGTTCCATGCGACCCAGCAATTCCGCTCCCAATGTCCACGGCAGTATCGTCCACGATGGCCCCAAATTAGAAACCACCTTTCCACCAACTTGGGAACGATGAAGATAACGTGGTGTGGCGGAGTAGCAACCATACAATGGGGTGTTTTCACCCATAAGAATGAAACATAAACACACTGCTCTAGAAATAAGGACGAGCCTCAGAAAAAACTACCTGAAAGAAGCCAGACACACAAGGCCACAGCCGGTACTACACCATATACGAAAAGTCAGCGCGGTCAAACCTGCACACAACGGATGCCGCCCGCAGCGGCCGCTCAGGAGTCCAGACTCAGCCAGGGCAGCGGCCACATTCTCCTCCCCGACACTGGCCCTGGGAGCCAGCATTCACGTGTCAACCGCGCTCAGGAGCCCCGTGGACACCCACGCACACAAAACGGATTTTGGACACAAACGGCTAGCCGCAGGCAAACAGGAAGTGGACTCGTCGTGGCCAGAATGATGGATAGTAAGGATTTGTAGGGGCGACTGGGGGGCTCCGTCGGTCCAGCCTGAGACTTCGGCGCAGGTCACGAGGTCACGGTTCCAGTTGGAGCCCCGCATGGGGCTCTGTGCTGACAATGCAGAGCCTGCTTGAGAGTCTCTCTCTGCCCCTCCCCCACCTGCGCTTTTTCTCTCTCTCTCAAAAATAAACTTAAAATAAATACACAAACATTAAAAAAATAAGTACAGGGTTTCTTTTTGGGGTGATGAAAATGTTCTGAAATGTGTAGGGACCACCGAACTACGTTGTGAACCTAACACTAAAGAACGCCCACTGAACGGGACACTTCACAGGAGCGAGTTTTAGGACACGTGAACGACACGGTGTTATTCCAACACGGTGCTCGTAAGGGCCAGACCGCGTGTTAAAACGGCAGCTCCGTCCTCAGCAGCTGAGCGTCCCTGGTCGGAACGGAGGTCAGGGCCGTAGGGAAGAGCAAACCAGGCTGTTCGCGCTCGCATTCCGCTCCCCGGGGCCCCGCCAGCCCCCCACTTCCAGGCGGCGGGCTAAGCGCGTGCACGCGCCCGCGGGCCCGCCCACGTTACAACACGTGGTCGGCCGGCCCACCACCACCGGCAGGAGGAAGCGCCGAGGCGAGCCGGCCAGAACCCGGACGAACCCCGAAAACATCACTGAGCGAGGGAGCGGGCCGCGCAGGGCCGGGTACGATGGGCGTGCCCGCCGCAGGGTCCCCTCGGACCTCGGTGCTCAGCCACACCGCCCCGGGGTCCGCGGAGGCCACTCACCTTCGCCCCGACTCCGCCGGCCGAAGCCTGCGCGGGGGCCGCCTCCCAGGCCGGGGGCGCGGGGCCGGGCGCCGCCGGCCCCGTGGGCCTCACCGCCGCCTGGTGCACCCGGGCCCGCAGCCCCCTCACTTTCCCCATGCTCCCGCGACACCCCCGGCCGGCCGGAAACCGTCTGCGCGCGCCGCACCGCCGGCCGGAAGCTGGTCCCGCGCGCCCCCGACCGGGCGGAAACCGGAGCCGGGAGGCGGGGATCCGCGCTCTCCCCGCCGGCGCCGCGCATGCGCCCGGGGCAGGTGTGGGCATTCGCGGGAACCCAGGCGGCCTCGCTAGCACCTGGGAGAATGATGGGTACCGCCGGGTCGGGGACGAAGCACGTTGAAAATACACGAGTGTGTTGGGGTGCCTGACTCAGCCTGTTCAGTGTGGGACTCTTGCTTTCTGCTCAGGTCATGATCTCCCGGTTTGTGGGATCAAGCCCCAGGCTTTGTACTGACAGTTGCTTGGGATTCTCTCTCCCTCTCTCTGACCACGCTCTCAAAAATAAGTAAATAAACATTAAAAAAAAATACATGAGTGTGTTTGCTACACAGCCCTTGTGCCCTCCAAAAGCACCGTGGGAGCAAAACGAGAGTCAGGACAGGGTGAGGGGAGGGAGGGGGGACTAAAGTGGGGGAACTGAGAGGGAATATGGTTGAATCTAAGGGCACCCCAACAACCCTTGATTGATCTAGTCCATTTGTCTTAATTAACTTTGATTAGCTTAATTAAGTTAATTAACTCTAATTGAACATTTATTTCGTGTTCACCTTTTTCTACATGGTTTCATTTACTCCCCAGAACGATTCCTTGAGACTGGTGTAACTCGACCATTTAAATGGTAAAGCGATGCCAGATCGCAGGCTGGGAAGCTCCGGGACCAGGACCTGAGTGAGTCCTGCTCTTCTGACAGGCGCCTTCTGCTTTCTGAGCTCAGGGGCTCCCACGTATCCAACCCAGATGGTGCATTCAGGAAAACAACCTCTGGGTGGGTGTGACGCCCATCCTCAAGGAGCCCACTGTGCTGTTGGAGACAGAAAGCCGGCGAATCTAGAGCAAAGTATAGCACAAACCAGGATATGGATGGGGCCACACAGGAGTCCAGACTCAGCCAGAGCAGCGGCCACACTCTGACTCCCCCCCTCTTCCCCCCCAACACTGAAAAGGTCCTGGGTGCTCGCACTCACCACTCAACCCTGTCCAGGAGCCCGGTGGAAATCCACCCACACGAAATGGGTTTTGGAGAGGATTCTGCTGTAGGCAAAGCTAGGTGCCATTTCTCAGGAAGGACACAGAGGTACTCACCCAGTGGGGGTTGGACACATGACCACATGGGCCGCTTAAGGCCAAGATGACAAGATCTGTGATTTACTCAAGGCCACATAACCAGCTGGAATTCATATCCACTTATATATTCCAGGCTTTACTGAGGATATGATGCTCTAGAAAAGGCAAAACCGTGGCAAGTGGACACGCCCTACTTGGATTGATAGCAGGTCCCGTTCAGGGTGGTCTCTGGCCACGCCATGCAGGAGCCAACCTATCCAGTTCCAGAACATTCCAACAGTGAATGAGGCCATTTGTAGATGAAGAAGGCACCTCAGAGACATCAGACCAGAACACACAGGGGTGACTTCATAGTATGGACCCAGTCTGAAGCCACAGAGAAATGTGTCACTGGAAGAAACCCCAGAAGCCCTTCCCAGGCTTAGCATTCCCCACTCTGTAAAAGCCGTCCTGCTATTACCTGCCCGGTGGCCAGCGTGGATGTCTGACCAGCATCTGCCAGACCAGGCTGGTCTAAAGGAGAACCCAGCTTCCTTTAGCTAGAACCTCTTGCCCGGCTGTGAACAGCACTGGTTGTACTTCTGGATGCAGTGGGTGTCAGTCAGCCCCACAGATGGCTTTCTAGAATGTGGAGAAGGTGGCACCCACAACCCAGTCCACACCCATCCAGCAGCACCTACGACTTCTTTCAGAGGGTGTCACGAGAGAAGCCTTGTTCTCTGGTGCCGTGCCACAGGTCCACAGCTGTGCCATGATATAATATGAGAATGCAGAGGTGATTACTGAGGTCATGCGAATGCAAAGATGAGCTCATTGATAAGAGTGCATCGGCACAGATGAAACTCAGCGGGCACCCGGAGGATCGTGCCGCTTGGCAGTCCGTGCAGGGAGGGAGGGAACGTTGCAGCAGGAGCTCCGTTCTAAGGGTTCCGGCATTGATGACCCAATCGCTAACCCACTGGTATCCTCTACATCCAACCCGCCTCCTCTCCTGAGCCATTGGGAGGCAGGGAGGCCAAGGTTTGGCTCCCGGCTCCAGGGACACGGTCCCTTGTCTAACCCAGTGGTGATCTTAGCACCCGGCCAGCTCAAGGCCTGAGGGACAGCTTCAATTTTAGGGTTTGCTTTTTGCCTCTTCTGTGCAATGCAAGCTTTCTCGATAAAGGGAAAACAAAGTCCAACAAAATGAATCAGTTGGGAGTCTTTGAGAGTCCTGGGGCCCCTTCTCTCTCCATCTGTCCCATGGTCCCTCTGGATGCCCTCGTCCTATTCGTGCTTTCCACACCCTATCCTGCTATCCTGACGTTGCCATCTGCAGCTGGATCTCTCCATCTCCACCTGAAAATGTAGTGAAAATCTCAAAACCGGATTCTTGCTTCTGATCCCAATCTGTCCCTGCCCCAGCAGTATATCTGCCTTCCAACGAACGCTACCCACGCAGCTGCCCGAGCCAAAAAGCGAGGTGTCATCTTCTCTGGCTCCCCCTCTCCCTGCCACATTCAACCCAACAGCCCCCTTCTCTCTACCCCAAGTCCCCCACCCCCACCCCGGGGCTCCTGCCTCTAGCCCTGCTCTCCGTCTCTGCTTGCAGCACCCCTACCTCCCCAGAGGGGCCCCCAGGCCGCGACCTCCGCTCCAAGGCCACCCTGGCCCGCCCTCCCCGCCGCTCCGCCCTTCCCACGGCTCAGCCGCGTCTCCGCCCGCCCCCTCCCTGCGGGACCCGGAGTCTCTGCTTTCTCGCCGACTCGTTCTTTCGTCGCGTGAGGGCGCTCGCGGGGCGTCGGACGGAGCGGAGCTGGGCTGGCCGCCGGGCGCAGACGCGGGGCTGCGGGGACGCGCTTCCCCAGGACCCGCCCTTGGGCAGCGGCCTCAAGACCTCGGGGCGCCGGGGTCGGTGGGGGGGGGGGCCCTCGGGAGGTGCAGGCGGCCCCGCCGCTCTTCGGTGTCCCCCGGGCCCTCGCGGAGGGACTTCCTGGCGAAGCAGCCGGTTTCCCAGACCCCCGGAAGCTGCGCTGAGAGCGGCCCCTTGCAGCTTGGCGCGCGCAGTCACGGCCCTGGGACATGGACTCCTAACCCTGCCCTCGCCACGTGCCCAGGGTCAGGACGTCCTTCCTGGGGTGGTCACGGGGGTGGCCACCAGCCTCCCGGCGGCAGCGCCCAGCCCCGCCAGCCAGGTCCTCCAGCTCCTCTCCCCGTGCACTCGGCTCCCTTCAGCCCTGCCTGGCCGGATTGGGGAGGGGGGTGTCTCAGGATGCTGGGGCCTCACTCAGAAAAGGAAGATCCGGGTCGCACGCACCCAGGGAGGTGGCCAGGCATCGGAGCGACTTAGGCAAGGTAGGCACTGATGTGGAGAACAAAGGCTAAAGAAGAAAATTAAACTTCCTTATAACTTCGAGCCATTGACAAGTACTTGGGACTGGCAGAGTGACCTCCCTCTGGGAGCTTAGATGCCTCTATGTTAATTCTTTGCTGGGGTAAAAGGCAACCTTAGTTTGACATTAGCCCAACCTCCAGGATCCTGTAAAAACCCCTTGGAAACTTCCTTTATCTCTAACACACACACACACACACACACACACACACACCTGCCAAAGGTATAGGTTAGCCGTCTTCCTCCAAGCATATGGCCCCTGGTATACATCTGAAGGGTCTCCCGAGTAAGGTTTTACTAGACAGTAAATGACCTTTTCCTAACAGCAGCAAGCCCCTCAAGGTCCTGAAACCTTGCTTCCAAATCCGTAGAGACTACCCTGTCCCTGACCCCCTCCCAACTTGAAAGTGTATGATCAGTCACCCCTCACAGCCCCAGTGCAGCTCTTCCTGCCCACAGGTCCTGTCTCCGTGCTTTAAAAAAAACTACCTTTTTTGCACCGAAGACACCTCAAGAATTCTTCCTTGACCCCAACATTTTCTTTTTTTTTTTTTTTAATGTTTTCTTTATTTTTGAGAGCGCGCATGAGTGGAGGAGGGGCAGAGAGAAGGGGACAGAGGATCTGAAGCTGGCTCTGCGCTGACAGCAGGGGGCCCAATGTGGGGCTTGAACTCACGACCCACGAGATCATGACCTGAGCCGAAGTCAGACACTCAACAACTGAGCCACCCAGGCGACCCCCCGACAGTTTCGCATCAGGAACGTCTGAGCCTGTTTACCCATCTCTACAATGGGGCTGCCAGCGTAGACTTCTTGAGGAGACCAGCAGAGCCCCAGGAAGCGCCTGCCCGCAGCGCACTCCGTAGATTCCAGTGGCCCATAGAAGATAGGCGGCAAACACGTCCTGCTTCTCAGCTCAGGTTGGGGCGTGGGGACTCTTGGTGTCGGGGGTGGGCTTGGCAGGGGCAAAACCCTGCGTCTGACCCCAGCCCTTCCTGCCCGACCTGGGTGCTTGGGGTGACGGGCTGAGAGGGCAGCTCCCTTTCCCTCTCCTCCATCTTCGGGACCCTTCCTAGCATCGGGGACTAGCATGGGACACCCCGCTACAGGCGGGCGGCTGAGACGTACCCCGCTCTGCGCACGGTGGGCTGGATCCACCGGCTACAAATTGGAAGACTAAGGCAGGCTCCGAGTCCCGCCATCCTCTGCCCGGCCCGGTTCCCCGAGAGGCCCTTCCTGGAGACCCAGGGGGCACGGCCGGAGGGTGGCTGCGTCAGGGCGATGGGGGTCACGTCGGCACTCGTGCACAGCTGCCCCTCGGTCGTACTGCCCGACAGAGGTGACTCGGTCCTGGCGACCCTGGCCCCAGGCGGGTGGGCACCTGACACGCTGGGCGGAGAGCAGAGAGCTGGGTTCGTGGTGGCCTCCACCCCGTGACCTTTGGCTTTGCTTCAGGGACTTCTGGAGTTAAAATGGCCGGTTTGAATCTCTGCGGGGCCGTTTGTCGTCTGAGCATCTCCATAACCAGACGAATTTCCGGGAGTGGGGCACTGGCGCCTCCTCTTGGCTCCTGGACGGCGCGGCAGGTCCCCGACCTGTGCGCCTGTGGGCGCAGCTTCCCGGGGTGGGAACCGCCCCCAGGAACGCCACAGGAAGCTCAAACAGGCTGGGGCCGTGGAGTTCCTGAATTTGGAAACTCTTTGGGCAAAAACGTGTCCGACTCACTGCGTGATGCCGGGGTCGAGTGCAGGAAGTGGTGACGGAGGGGGCGGGAGGAAGAGGCCCAGGGAAGGCGCGATTTCCAGGCCCGCTCTGCTCTGCTCTGCTCTGCCCCGAGGGGAAGCAGTGCCACCTGGGCCCTCCGGGGGCGGCCCCAGGGCCCTGCACCCCAAACCCTCCAGCTCGGGTTCTGGCTTCTCCTTCCACCCTCTCTCCTCCCCCCTCCCCGGCCTAGGCAACCGCTAGGTTCTCTGCCTTTGTTTCACGGTCTGAGTAACGTTAATTTACAGTCAATAGTCTTTTCTGGTTGTAAAATTAATACGTGGCTGTTGTAAACAATTTAGAAAATAGAGAAAACTATTTTAAACAGTTAAAATCCCTTTGATCCCCTTGCCCAGAGGTGCCTCCTGCCACCTTTTCCCGCCGCTTTCTGGGTCTTGCCTTTTTTGACTTGGAATTTTCATTGTTGCTCAAGTGCGGAAAGGGTTAGGTCTCCCTGGTGCCCATGCAGCACACAGCCTAGGGGCTCCGCCCGGCCCGGCCTGCAGCCCATGTGACCTTCAGCGGGCAATTCCCCTTGGGGATGGGGTCACACCTGGGTCAGGGCCGGTGTTCCCTCCCCCTGCTCCACCTCACTGTCACCCCACTCAGTCAGCTCCTGGGTGCCTTGCCAGAATGAGATCTCCCTCTCTCCTACTGTCTGTCATTCATCAGCCCCCAGTGGGCTGGGCACCTGGCCCTGCCCCCTGCCCTGCCCCCGTCTTTCCAGGCTCTTCTGAGAGCTTCAGGTACTTCATCTCAGCGTCCCGAGAGGCGGACCCTTCACCCCCACTGTACAGATAGAAAAGACACCTTTCAGGAACTGGGCGACGGCCATGCAGCCACCAGCCCCGCGGGGACCCGGGACTGCAGCCCAGGCTTCCCAGAGCCCAGGCATGTGGGCCACCACTGCTCCCCTGCCCGGCGGCCTCCAGAAGCAAGACTGACCCGGGGGCCCCACGAGGGAGAGGTGCCGCTATTCCCTTGAGGGACAGAACAGGAAGGAGGAAGAAGACTGCTCCCCAGCCTGCAAGGTCTCCCCAGGTGAAGAAGGGTGAGATCTTTCCGGACAGGTCCTTCTGGGCTCTCGACTGGGGCCCACAACCAAAGGGGAGGGACGGGAAGCAGGTGGACAGAAATGGAGCACTTCATTGGAGTGCTCCCAATGGAGACTGGGAAAGAGGCTCCCAGCCCCAGCCGGATGCCCGCAAGGGTGATGTGGACCCAGGTGGGGCAGGCACACGATGGATCACCGCCTCTGGGGTGTGGGGGGAGTGGGGGAGCCACTTGAGATGCCTCATTCTCCCCTGTGGAAGAGAGGAAACTGGAAACCGGTGGGAGAGGCCAGGGGAGAAGCTTTCTTCGGAGAGAAAAAAGGCCCCTAGGGTTCACTTCAGCTTCAGGTGCTCCCGGTTCTGTCCCCCACCCCACCCCCAGCTCTGATGTTCTCATCAGCCTCCTCCCCAGCACCAAGTGCCTTCTGGGTGCAGGCCTGGTGGGGGCCTGAGGCTCAGAGTCCGGTCTGGGCTGTGTCCCCTGCCAATGATCAGACCACCACAGTGTGTGTTAGTGGGTCACGCAGGCCCCACCCCAGGCCAGGATCCGGATCCAGCAGGCTGGGCGCGGACCAGTGGGTCTGCATTCCTGACAGGCACCCAGCCGAGCACCTAGGCCGGGATTTTCAGGTCCTGGGTGTAGTCCCTCCTCTCCCACACACTGTCCTCTGTCCCCAGAGAGTCACTGGTCTAGAGCAGGGTTCTGCCTGTTTTTGGGTGCAGCTAAGCTCATTTACATACAGATGGTCTGTGGCTGCTCGGGTGCCATAGGGGTCGAGCTTCTGCTGCAGCCGTGTGACCAGCAAAGCCAAAGTCATGCAGGACCTGCTCCTCAGTCACCTTCTCAGGGCCAGGCGCTGTTCTGTGTCCCCACTGGCCTAGAACTCACCCAGGGATGTAAGGCCAGTGATCACTGTCCTCGCTGGCCAGCAAGGGGCCTAGGGCCAGAAGGGGCTGCTTGTCACCCAGCCACACAGCTAGTAAGCCACCGGGTCCTTGTCCCTCACCTCTACACGACTGACACGACACATTTGTGGGGGAGACGGCATTCGGGCTGGACCCTTTAGGATGGGAAATGCAGGGGCAGGTAGGGAGGGCTTCAGAACTGACCATTCAGGAGAGATAACACAGGTGAGTTCAGGGATGAGACAGGTCATTACATTTGGCTAATGCATGAAGCCCTGGTGGCGGAGGGAAATGGCAGCTTTCTGGTGTGCCGTGCCCGGGTGGCTCAGTCAGTTGAGCCTTCGTGGTTCATGAGTTCAAGCCCCGCGTTGGGTTCTGCACTGACAGTGCGGAGCCTGCTTGGGATTCATTCTCTCTCTCTCTCTCTCTCTCTCTCTCTCTCTCTCTCTCTCTCCCCAAAACAAATAAATAAGCTTTTAGAAAAAAAATAAAAGAAAGTGAGCCTGCTAGAAACCTTCCCAGGGAGCCTGGCTGGAAAGAGGTGTGAGAAAGTTTCTCACATGTTCCTCCAAAATCTCAGCCTGCCCTGAAAGCCACCTTCTGGGGCAGGGCAGGGGCAGGTGCTGCCATGCCCAGTGGCCCTGGAGGCCTCAGTGGCCGTGCCTTCCTCTGTATCCTTCCTTCATGCTCTCAACATTCGGGGAAGCCAGGTTCTCATTTGCACTGCATTTCCAGGAGGAAATGGAGGAAAGAATTTAATTCCTATCTATTACATGCAAAGAAACCAATGCAGAAAAAGCAAATTGTTTCCCCCCAGGTTCAAAAGTTAAAAGGTAGAAGCAGAAAATTCAACAAGAAAAAATTTCAGATATAGACACTCCCCTCAAAAAAAAACCACCAAAAACCAAAACAAACAACAACAACAACAACAACAACAACAAAAAAAAAAAAAAAACTTGCTATAATTGTATTGGAAGCTCCATATCGCTGGGAACTTGTCTCTGTCATCTTTTTATGATTTGCTACTTTACGTTTATTGGGCACCTGCTGTGTGTGCCTGGCCCTTTGTGGGATGCTTTCACATGTCTTCATTTGTCCTCACAATGAAGGGAAGGGGTGAGGGAAACTGAGACCCAGAGAAGGAAAGGGATTGAGTGTCGAGAGACTACTACCACTCCCAGTGGCTTGTCTGTTGGACCCCAAGTGAAAACTGCTCTCTTAGCTCAGCATACATGCCCCCAAACTAGGCCCCTGGGGCAAGAGGAGCTTAGAAGGCAATCATGAAAACTGAGTCAATTAACATAGGGTCAGAAGGTGCAAAGTTGCTTTGGCAAAGGCAGCACAGACTTTCAGTGAGCACACGCTACTAAAGATGTCCACAACTGGCTATATTTGGCATTGGTAGAAACCATAAACTGAACAGGAAATGGCAATTTGATAAGCATCATAAGGAGAGGAATGACCCTGGGACCTGGGTTAGGGCTAGGTGGCCCCTTTGACCTACTGGAGCCCCATGGGTCAGCCTGGTATTCGTAGCGAAAGGAGAAATTAGATTCTAGGGGCCTGGGAAGGCATTATGGCCTGTTGTGGTGATGAGGATGTTAGTTCCTCACACCCCTGCCCATCCCTCACATCTCTGTAGAACAATAAACAGTTTCATTTTTCATCCAGGCTCAGTACTTTTATTATTCTAACCACGTAAATGTGCACTGCTGAGCCAAGTGGACATTCTATAATTACATCTTCTTCTTTATGCAACTTTCTGGTTTTCCCCCAGAGTTGATCATTGCTTAACTTTTTCTGGCTCAATTTCCTTTGAATTTAGAGCCAAACTCTTCTGCCCTCCAACAGGTTTTCAGCGTCAAGCCTGTTGGTTAATCTTTCTGTTCTGATGAGTGTTGAGCAGCCCCCTCAAGCTGTCCTTCCTTAAGGTGAGTTAGGAAACCAGGAATGCTTCCCCATGGAGGGAAGCTTGACGTGAAGGTAGTAGTTGGGTGGTAAGTGGGGATGAGGGTACCTAGGCCAGCATTCAGGACAGTAGGTGGCTAGAAATGACTCTAACCTCTCAAATATCTTCCCTACTTTCTATGCTCACCTGGCTGCCCCAGCACCTATGTGGCCTGGATTACAGTAAGCATCTCCATTGCCCTGGCAGAGTGACTTTTTGCCCGTTTGTAAGGATCTGTGGGAGATCCAGTGAGAGAACTATCTGGAGCACTTACGAGGGCAAACACTGTTTTCCGCTCTGTTCTTCTCACCCCCACTGGAGCGTGCTTGCCTCCAGCCTCTGCAGCTGTCTCTGCTGGCTCCTCCAACCCCTGCCTCCCCCACAAAAGGAGCAACAGCTGAATCAACATTGCAGAAGGAAGTTACTGGTGGGAAGAAATTAAAAAGAAAACAAAAGCAAGGATGGGGGAAAGGTCAGGAAAAGGCAAGAGCTGGGCCAGAAGGAAGTTGGCAAAGGAGTGCAAGATAGGGGGGTGTGAGCTGGGAAAGAGTCGTCACAATCATGCTGTTGACCCGAATGCCATCATGACACCCTCTCGAGGGCCAAGCTTGCTTTCTGCCTTTTGAGTGCTGGGCGGTTCTTTCTCTGGTGCCTCCTCTGATGGGTGGGCCCCAGTTCTCACATCTTGCTCATCACACCCACCCAGCATCGTGGGCTGTGGTGCCTGAGCCTCCAACCTTCTCCCAGCATCAGCTAAAATGCTGCAGCCCTGCCTGGGATTCACCATAAAAGGAGCCCGGAACCCTTTGCCTCACATTCTCCATCAATAAAACGTTTCTTAATCTTCAAACTCTCACAAAGGAGCCCCCTCTGGTCCTCTTGGTGCTGTGTGTCGTGGGGATGCTGCTGGGTGGGAAGTGGGGCTGGGGGTGCCCAGGCCAGTAAGGGGATGGAAACATCCTTCCTCTCATCTCTCCCTCCTTTCTACATCACTTGACTGTCCCCTGCCCCCAACCCCATGCCAGGACCACTTTGGCAGATCCCTACCCGTTCTGCCTTATACCACTGTGACGTGCTTGTCCCTGAACTGGACCGTGTCATTCTGGAGGGCACAGGCTGTGTGCTCAGTGTTAGGCCAGCCACCACGACCTCAAAGAGCACCTGAGGAGATAAAGTTGACTTACTGGAAGGTTTGGTGAAAGTGACTGCAAATGGAATGTATTGGCTGACTTAGGGGAGAAAATTGTTCCCAGAATTCTGTTGTCTCATCCCTGGCCTCAGCTTTTTCCGAAATACAAAGCCTCGTCGCCTCTCTTGTGCTCGCGCCCCGCAAAGGCCTCCAGGGTTTGGGTCATCATGTCCTTGGTTTCACACTGTTATTCTTTTTTTTTTTTTTTTAATGTTTATTTCTGAAAGAGAGAGACAGAGGGCAAGTGGAGGAGGGGCGGAGAGAGGGAGACACAGAATCCGAAACAGGCTCTGGGCTGTCGGCACAGAGCCCGATGCGGGACTTGAACTCACGACCTGAGCTGAAGTCAGACGCTTAACCGACCGAGCCACCCGGGTGCCCCTTACACTGTTATTCCTGAATGGAGAAGCTCCTTCACACGAACCCCAGGACTCCCCGTCTGCCGCTTTCCTGCCAGAGTCGCTGGCACCAGGCCCTGCTCTCAAATGCTCTGTGGTGCTGGAGACTGGACACACCATGGTTTATGTAGCCACTTCCCTGTCACCAGATGTAATTCAATTACATTTTATACCGATCGTGTCCCCATAAAGACACGAATACCTCGTAGTCCCGGTTGTGGCTGTCAGGAAAGGGTGCTTCTGAGACGAGCAAATGGTGTGTACGTTATACATGTAAATACGTCGTGCCATTGCCTCTCATTACCTCACCATCTTTAATCGGTCTTTGCAAATTTGCCCTTGTGGGAAATAGTATCTCGTTATCTTCGCAGTGCCCGCTGAGTCTCTGTTTTGCTGGCTTTCTGTACCTCCCCCTGGCTTTCTTTGCTTGGTGTAATGCTTGGGATTCGTTCATGTCATTGAATTTCTTTTTTTTTTTTTTTCTTTTTTTAATTTGAAAGAGACAGAGCATGAATGGGGGAGAGGAGCAAAGAGAGAGGAAGAGAGAGAATCTTAACCAGGCTCCACACCCAGTGCAGAGCCCGACGCAGGGCCCCATCTCACAATGCTGGGATCATGACCTGAGCCAAAATCAAGGACTGGTTGCTCAAGATCCCTGAGCCAAAATCAAGGACTGGTTGCTCAACCGACTGAGCCACCCAGGCGCCCCATGTCGTTGAATTTCTAACATGTGCATCGAATACCATAAATTTCCCTCGAGGCACTGCTGTACCTATATTCTGTGGATATAATATGTGGTATTTCATTTGATTCCATTCAAAATATTTTCTAATTTTTTTGAAAAAAATTTTTTTAACGTTTATTTATTATTGAGAGACAGAGAGAGACAGAGCATGACTGGGGGAGGGACAGAGAGAGAGGGAGACACAGAATCTGAAGCAGGCTCCAGGCTCCGAGCTGTCAGCACAGAGCTCGACATGGGGCTCGAACTCACAAACTGCGAGACCATGACCTGAGCCAAAGTCGGACACTTAACTGACTGAGCCACCCGGGTGCCCCAAAATATTTTCTAATTTACCTTGAGGCTTCCATTTCACCCACAGATTACTCAGGAGTCTGTTGTTTCTGGGCACCTGGGAGGCTCAGTCAGTAAGCATCCAACTCTTGATTTCAGCTCAGGTCATGATCACAGGGTCATGGGATTGACCCCATGTTGGGCTCCATGCTGGGCGTGGAACCTGCTTGGGATTCTCTCTCTCTCCCTCTGCCCCTCTCCCCAACTTGTGTTCTCTCTCTTAAAAAGAAAAGAAAAAGAAGTGTGTTATTTCTTCGGAGATTTTTCTAAATCTTTCTGTTGCTTATTTTCTGGTTTAATTCCAGTACAGCTAGAGAACATACTGGGCACGATTTCACTTCTCTTCAATGTGTTCACATCTATCTTATGGCCCAGGAGACAGTTCTCCTGGGTGAATATGACACACATACATCCGCGACTGCTGGCTGGAATGTCTTCGGTCCTAACTGCTGATGGTGTTCTCAGATCTGTGTGCTCGCTGCACTTGTCTGCCTTTTTTTTTTTTTTTTTTTTTTTTTTGTAGGCTTCACACCTATCATGGAGCCCAATGCAGGGCTTGAACTCGCAACCCTAAGATCAAGACCTGAGCTGAGGTCAAATGCTGGATGCTTCACTGACTGAGCCACCCAGGCGCCCCTGTCTGCTTTTTATAACTGAGCGCTGAGAGGGGCATTGAAGGCTCCAGCTGTAAGTGGGCGTTCACCCCTTTCCTCTCAGCTCTCTAACGTTTCTTTGTGTGTTGTGAGCCCTGGTGTTAGATGTGTGCCTGTTTACAATCCTTACATCTCACTGGGTTGACCCTTTATCGTTAAGTAAAGCCCCACCGCACAACTGGTGGTTTTCACTGCTGTGACGTCTACTTTGCTCGACAGGCACATAGTCCTTCCCGTTTTCTTCCGATTCGCATTTCCATGGTACAGCTCCCCCTCCCTTCTTCTCTCCCCACCCGCACCATCACACTCAGAGTGTGTTTCTTACAGCCGGAAGAGCTGGGACGTGTTTCAGAAACCCTATCTGCTGCTGTTGGCCTTGCCATCATTGTATTTAGGCCATTTACGCTTAATGTAATTATTGGAATGGT
Organism: Panthera uncia; assembly: GCF_023721935.1. Taxonomy (NCBI): domain Eukaryota; kingdom Metazoa; phylum Chordata; class Mammalia; order Carnivora; family Felidae; genus Panthera; species Panthera uncia. The sequence continues at coordinate 1,611,573 of NC_064810.1, forward strand.
TGGATTTGGATCTATTGTTTAAATCTTTGTTTTCTGTTTGTTCTCTTTGTTTTCCACTTTCCTTTCCTTCTCCTGCTTTCTTTTGGATCGTAGGAGTGTTTCTAGCTTTGCATTTTAATCTATCAGCTGGCTTCCTGACTAAGTGTTCCGCTGGCTGCTCTAGAACTTATAATATGTGCCTTATACACTGCATTATCTACTCAAAAATTAGTATTTTACCACATCTGGGGGAATGTGGTAGAACTTAAAAACCATGCGGATTCCTTTACTGCCATCCTTTTGCTGGTGTGTCACGTATTTTGTATCTTACATGCATGGAACCCTCACCAGACAATGTTATACAGCTGGCCACTGAATAACACAAGTGTGAATGGTGTGAGTCCATCTATGTGCAGATTTTAAGAATCAATACAGTATAGCACTGTAAATGCATTTCCTCTTCCTGATGATTTTCTTAATAACATTTTCTTTTCTCTGGCTTACTTTATTGTAAGAATACAGTATATAAAACATATAACCTACAAATATAACCTACAAATATGTGTTAATCGACTTGATCGACTAAATCAAAAGTCATACATGGATTTTTAATTTTGGGGTGGCAGTAAGCACCCCGAACCCCTGCATTTTTCAGGAGTCAACTGTAATTTTTTTTCTTTCTTTCTTTCTTTCTTTCTTTCTTTCTTTCTTTCGAGAGAGGGAGACCCAGAATCCAAAGCAGGCACCAGGCTCTGAGCTATCAGCACAGAGCCTGATGTGAACCTCGAACCCATGAACTGCAAGTCAGATGCTCAACCAACTGAGCCACCCAGGCGCCCCGAGGAGTCAACTGTAATTTTTATCAACATATTTTAAAGACCTTAAGAAGAGAAAAGTAGCCTCCAAATACAAAAATTGTATTTACGCAGATATTTCCCATTTCTGTTGCTCCGTCTTTATTCCTAAATGTCCACATTTCTGGTATCATTTTTGAAGTCTTAAGATTGCTTTTAGAGCTTACCTGCTGGGGACTAATTTTCTTGCTTTGCTTCTGTATGACAATGTCCTTACCTCTCCCTCTTTCGTGGGGAATGTGCTGCCGTGGAATCCAAGGCTAGCAGCCCTCTCCTTTGAGCTCTGTGCCACTGTCTTCTGCCTCTGTGGTTTCTGGTGAGAAATTTACAGCTACTCAATACTTGTTCCCCTGCGTGTAATGTGTCATTTTTCTCTGCGTGGTTTTGAGAATTTTCTCTTTATCTTTGGTTTTCCGCAGTTTGAGTGTGATGTTTAGGCTTGATTTTCTTTGAGTTTATCCTGTTTGAGGTTTACTGGACTTCTTGAATCTGTAAACTTATATTTTTCAGCAAATTTGGGAAGTTTTCAGCCATTATTTCCTCAAATGCTCTTTCTGTCAACCTTTCACTCCTGTCCCTCTGGGACTCCAACAATGCAGATGCTGGAACTCTCGATGGCATCCTGCAGGTGTCCGGTCTCTGTCTTTGCCAATCTCTTTTTTCCTCTTTGTCATTCATACTGGTCTTCAAGTTCACTCTCCTTCTGTCTGTACCATTTTCCTAGTAAGGCCATTCGGTGAATTTTTTATATCTGTTGTCGTGTTTCTAAATGTAAATACCCATTTTACTCTTTTTCATAGTTTTTAAATCTCTGCTGAAAATTTTTCACCTTTGTTTTTGTTTCCAGAGTGCTTTCCTTACTTAATGGAGCGTATTTATGGTAGTTGACTTCAATGCTTTATTTGATCATTTCAACACGGTGGTCATCTCAGAGTTGGCATTGTTTATTATCTTTTACCTTACAAGTTCTTGCAGTTTTCTTTGGTATTGTTGTTGTTTGAGTACTTCTGGATTGTATTTCGCACATTTTCAATATTGCTTAATTCTGGATCCCATCACAGTCTTCTCCAACATTGCTCATTTTGCTTTTGCTGGCAGGTCAGCTTGATTAGGGCAGAGCACAAATTCAGAGCCACTTCCTGTGGGCTCTGCTTCCCGCATGAGTTTAGTTCTCAGGCTTTGTGGTGCTATTTGGACCCATCTCACACTTGCATGCCCCTGGGTCCAGTCTTTGACCTTGGGAGTGGCCTACACCATGACTCAATTCTCAGAGCCTTTCCACACATGTCCAACCGAGGGGTGAGCCTGGAACTCGATACAAAGCTTTATGGGATCTCTTTCTTGACCCCCTTCTTATCGCCCACGTGCCCTGGCCTCCAGAGGCCTCCTTCCCTGCTCCTCTGGCCGTCAAGCAGGAGTTGTGACCCTCACCCCCTGCCGCGTGTGTCCTGTGCCTGCGTCACTCTGGGCCACCGTGAGGACAGCAGTAGCTTCTGCTGTTATAGCTGATGCTCCCACCTTCCTGGGAGCCCAGGTTTCGGGCAGGAGTTTGCCTCTGGGGCAAGACCGAGATGAAGAAAATGAAGCAGGACATCTTCCCCTCCTCTCTGCACCCATCAAGGCACTGCTTTCCCAGGCCAGGGGCCAGAGAGGAGGGCTTCTCTTGGCCACGCGCACCGTGTTGTTCTGGGGTGCAGAACACCTTGAGCTAAGCCAGGGGTCCTGGGCGGGGGGCAGGACATTCCCCTCCTATCAGCCTTTCATCAGGGTTTGATTTCTCACCCCAACCTGTCAGAAAATTGCTCTATTTCACCCTGCGTGATAGCGTTAGCTGCGATGAGTGGTAGAGACGGGGTGGAGCGTGCCTGCTTTGTCTCAGCCGGGGCCGGAAGCCGCTGGTGGCTTTTTTCTCCTAAATATTCTCCATTTTGTTTTATTTCCTACAGCTTCATTGGGGTAGAATTTACATGCCAATATTCACTAATCGTAAGCGTATACCGTGATGATTTTAGCAACTTTACGGGGTTGTGAAATCATCACCACAGCTCAATTTTAGCACATTTCCATTACCCCACACGCTCCTCTAGCTCGTGTGTAACCACTCCCTGTCAGTTCCTTTTTAAGAAAATGAAATATCTCAAGACTACAGAAAAGCGTGAAGACCGGCGTCACCGACACCCACGTACCCACCATCTGAGTCTGTCAGATCTTAACATTTGGCCTTACTTTGCCCAGTAGTTTTTCTCCTCAAAAATATAAAACTGGGGCACCTGGGTGGCTGAGTCGGTGAAGCGTCTGACTTTGGCTTGGGTCATGATCTTGCGGTCTGTGGGTTCGAGCCCCGCATTGGGCTCCGTGCTGCCAGCTCGGAGCCTGGAGCCTGTTTCCGATTCTGTCTGTCTGTCTGTCTGTCTCTCTCTTTCTCTCTGCCCCTCCCCCCACTTGCACTCTGTCTCTCTTTCTCTCTCAAAAATAAATAAACATTAAACAATTAAAAAAAAAAAACAACTATATAAAACTGAAAGCCTCCGCATTCCGTTGCAGGACCACTGCCCCCTGGGCCCTCAGAGGGGCTGGTGAGCGGGTGTATTGCATCCCACCACACACATCCTTCTGCAACTCGTGCGTTAAAGAACCTCAGTGTCAAGGTTTTGAATGGCGTCCTGTGGATACATACAGCTCCAGATTAGTAGCTACATCGCTGCTTATTCTCTCCCTGCGTGAGCCCGCCACGGCGTGCTGCCGATTCCTCTCCAGATTTGCCTCCAGTTTCTCAGGGGGCGGCGTTTTCCATCGATGCTGTCCTCTGGTCAGCATCTTCTTTTCTTATACCGTGTCCCTGAATTTGGCCTCCTGTGACTTCTGTGCTTTAGAACATGTTGAGATTTGGGGCGCCTGGGTGGCTGGTCGGTTAAGCATCCAACTCTTGGTTTCAGTTCAGGTCATGATCTCAAGGTTCGTGGGTTCGAGCCCCACCTCTGGCTCTGCGCTGCTGGTGTGGAGCCTGCTTGGGCTTCTCTCCCTCTCTGCCTCTCTCTCTGCCCCTCCCCTGCTACCTCTCTCTCTCTCTCTCTCTCAAAATTAAAAAGAAAATGTTGAGATTTCCTTTGTGGCTTAATACATGATGTGTTTGTCAATTAGGGAGAAGGGCGTCCATTCCCCAAATCCTCCGTAGGCCTGACTTGCATTTCTGTTTCATCTGTTCATTTCTGAGACAGGTGTGTTCAAGATGTTCGCTGCGTCTGCTTATGTATCTGTCAGTTTCGTTCTATGTATTTCGCAGCTATTTTGTTCAGCACAGGAAGACCTGTGACTGCTTTCTGCGTGCATTACAAACTCCGTGCCCCCATCGTTCCTTAAGCACTGAATGCTTTTGGCCTTGAGTTGTATCTTTTGAGACCATTAAAAAAAAAATTTTTTTGACACTTATTTAGTTTTGAGAGACAGAGAGAGATAGAACGTGAACAGAGGAGGGGCAGAGAGAGAGGGAGACACAGAATCCGAAACAGGCTCCAGGCTCTGAGCTGTCAGCACAGAGCCCGACGCGGGGCTCGAACTCGCGAACCGCGAGATCATGACCTGAGCCAAAGTCAGACACTTAACCGACTGAGCCACCCAGGCGCCCCTAAAAATTTTTTAAATGTTTATTTATTTATTTTTGAGAGAAAGAGAGAGAGAGAAAGAGTGTGAGTGGGGGAGGGGCAGAGAGAGAGGGAGACACAGAATCGGAAGCAGTTTCAGGGCTCAAAGTCACAGACCGTGAGATCACGACCTGAGCCGGAGTCGGACACGCAGACTGAGCCACCGCAGTGCCCCTTAAGAAGGCTTTTGGATGGCTCTCAGATATGACATGAAATATTTCTTATCAAATTGTCCATTGACGAGTGTGAGAAGCGGCAGTGGCCCCGATCTCCCGTTCCGGTTCCGTAGGATTTTTGTTTCAGATCGTCGATACTTTCACCGCTGTTTATGAAACCAATAGTTACGTAGGCTTCATCATTTCTGCGAATTTCCTTGCTCACTTCTGTGGGCTCACCGCGTACCCCTGCCAGGTTTATTCGACGGAGAGCGTCTTCTGCGCAGAGAGTAGGGAGCTAGGTGTCTGAGTCCTGGCTCATCTGAACATGCCTGGTTTCATTTCTTTGGGAACCTAATCCATTCGTGTCTCCTCTCCTCCCCGCCGTCCCCCCTCCCAGCCCCCCACCTCGTGGCATTTTCTTGCCCTCTGTTCTGTCCTTCGAGGGCGTCAGAAGCCTCCTGAGGGCACGCAGCAGCCTCTCGCCCGGCCAGTCGGGACCCGGAGCCCCTGTCGCTGGCACGTGCCCCTCTCTGTCCACGGGCCGCCGCTCCTGGGCTCTGGGGCTCCGCTGGGTGTGGGCATCGGCACCGCGTGTCTCCGTCTTCCAGCCTCCGTGCCGACGCCGGTCCTGCACTGCCCACCGGCTCACTCTCACCCTGGCATTCTGCTCCTTGGTCCCTGTCGTGCTTTTTATTTCCGCGACCGAGGTCTGGGTCCCCGGCACCTCTCCCTCTCGCCTCTCCTGTGAGTGCAGTCTGCGGGCCGGGCCCCTGCCCCTGGGCGCGAGCCCGAGGTCCTCCGTCCCTGCAGGGCACGGCCACGGCCTCGCCCAGGGGCGGGCCCTGGGGGCCACCACGCTGGTCCGCGGCGTGCTCCCCCCTCTCGCTGCCCCTCGCCGGTGGGTGGTGCGTGCGCAGGGCAGGGCGAGGGGGCTTGGGCCGACTTCCTGGGACACCCCCACAGGGAGCCCGTGCAGAGCTCGAGGGCTGGGGTCTGATGGGCCACCTGTGGTGCAATCAGCCACTTGCAACTACTTCCTCCAAAGCAGTGGGAACAGGAAGCACTGTGCCCTCACCGCCGTCGGGGCTCGCGGGCCGTCTTCGCCGCGACAGCCCAGCCTGGTAAAGAGCGGAGCCCCCTCCCTGCCCAGCCGGGACACCCCACCGAGGTCGCCAGGGCATCAGCGAGGTGAGGGGATGGGGGGGGGGGGGGCAGGGGTCGCTTTCCTAAAGGGGGACCGGTTGGGCCCGCGGCTCTTCCCCGGGGAGCGGCCCAGCCCTGAGGGGGGGCCCTGGTCCCCGCCACCCACCCTGGGCTCATCCACTCCAGCCAGGGGGAGTGCTGTGCCCCCCCGTGGTCAGAGCCACAAAGAGGCGGGGACGGCTGTAACTGGGGACAGGACCCAGGCGGGAGGACGGGGCGCAGCTCCAGGCCTCGGTCGCTGGGTCTAGGGGCTCTCGACAAACCACACACACTTCCTGAGCCCCCGCCACGGGGGCTGCGAGGCGTGGAGCCCGGAGGAGGCTGGAGGGAAGGCGAGACCCCCCCCCCCCCCCCGGAGGGGCCGGGCCGCGGGAGCGCTGGCGGGCCTCGGCTCGCCTCCCTTTTCCTGCCCGAGACCCTCCTCTCCACGCCTCTGAGGCTGGCTGTGGCGGTCTCTCCTCCCGCGGTGTGTGCGGTGAGTGTGAGCGAGAGCGGGGGTGCCTGTGGAAGGGTGAGAGGGTGCACACGTGTGTGCGTGTGTGAGAGCATTGTGTGAGCAAATGTGTGTGTTTATATAAGTATTTGAGTGTGAGGCGTGTATGTGTTGCCCGTGAGGTATGTGAGAGTGTGTTGTGTGTCAGGTGTGTGGAGGTGTGGGGGGTGTGGGTGTGCGTTGTGTGTATACTTGTGTGTGAGTGCATATGTGTACGGG
>NC_064810.1:1618129-1630802 GCF_023721935.1 Panthera uncia
GTGTGCATGTGTGTATGGGCGTGTGTGGGTGTATAGGTGTGCATTGTGTGTGTGCTTGCGTGTGAGTGTGCGTGTGTGTATGAGTGTGTAGGTGTGTGTGGACGTGGGGGTGCAAGGGGGTGTGCACCATGTGTGCGCTTGTAAGCGTGCACGTGTGTAGGTGTGCATGGGTGTGGGGGGGTGTAGGTGTGTGTAGGTGTGCATGTGGTACGTGTGCATTTTCCTGCTGAGGGGTCCACCGCTTCTCTTTGACCGTCAGAGGTCTGCGAGCTCGGGCCGAATGCTGTGAAGGTGTCGTGTGAGAGCTGAGTTTTGGGGGACAGACATAGGTGTGTGACTAAGCCTCCCACAGCCAGGCTCCTGGGGGCCTGTCCCGAGGCCTCCTGGGAGTGGGGGGCCTGGAGCCGCGTCTGGGCCCCGGGGTCCCCCTGGATCCCGGCCGACACCGCCCTTCGGTCCCCTGGTCTCACCTCGTCCTGGCTCCCGTCCTCTTCCCTCGACCCAGGGCTGGGGTCCTGCTCTGCCGTCCCCGGCTGGGCTCCCCACCTTTGGGGGCACCTGGGACCCTGAGTGGGCGAGGAGGAGGGGCAGCCAGGGACGGGGTGGAAGGCGGGGGGACCCCAGGTTCTGGTGGCAGCGGCCGAGCCCACACCTCAGTGCTACATCCCAGGCAGGCACAGGGTCTCCCTCTGTGGGCACCTGATGTCCAGGTGACTGAGGGTTGTGCTGACTCCAGTGGCCCATGTGGGGTTTCTGTGAGGTTAGGGATCAGCTCCACCGGGGAGAGGACGGGGTGGGAGGGCTGGGGCGGGCTGCTCAGAATGGGAGGGGGTAGAGTAAATCATTTCCCGAAGGCTCAGCCTCTGGCCTCTGTAGCAACCTGGGTGGAGCTCCCTGCCCTACAGTCGTGGCCATGGCCGTGGCCGTGGCCGGCCTGCCCTGTGCGGCAGCAGGAGGCCCAGGGCAAATTACGGTCATCACCTGGGGCTTTCACGAGAGACGGGAACACTGACCACGGGCCTTGCAGACTGTTCCGAGGATGCCGCCTGCTCTCCGGGGGTGGGAAGGACCTGTGTGCACCCCGGAGGAGGCCCCCCACCCGTGACGAGGGCCACCGGTAGTTCAGACTCCAGCTGACTCCACAATCGAATGTATAATTCAAACCCCACTTCCCGGGGGGGTCAGGGAGCCAGCAGAGCCCGGCTTCCGCGTGAGCCCCCGGCCCGGGTCCCCGGCGCGGCACAGACGGACAGACACGTGGCCCGTTGGGATATATCCACTTTTTCTTTTTCCGCGAACCTTGAGTTGCCCTGAACAGGCGCTTGCCCACTTTCGCCGCTGTGCGGGGCCCACAGGGTGGGCTTCACGGGCCGCTGTCCAGCTGCACAGGTGGACGGGAAGCCCGGCTCTTTGGGTTGGCTACTTGGCTGCTAGCCCGCCGCACTTGGTCAAATGTTTGTCAGCCGGCTGTGACGACTGCCCACCACCTTTCTTGGGACACTTGCCTCTTTATCACTGACTTTTTAAGTTTATTTATCTTGAGAGAGAGAGAGGGAGAGAGAGAAAATCCCATGTGGGCTCCACATGGTCAGTTCAGAACCCGACGTGGGGCCTGATCTCATGAACCGTGAGATCATGACCTGTTTTGAGTCTGTCTTCTTGGTATTTCCTTCCTTAGTTTTATGCTCAGAAGGTTTCCTGACTCAGAGATACACTCTTCTGGTTCTGTTATCATTTTATGTCCCCGAATTCCACGGAGTTTACCCAGCCTCTGGTGTGAAGGAGGCCCCTTCCTGGGGAACCCCCACTTCTGCTCATCCCCTTTGAAGGCTGGGGTGCAACCCACTCCCTGTCTCTGACTCAGCCCCGGGCCACGAGCCAGGGTCACCCTGCCCCCCCCCCCGCCCCCCAGCAGCACCGCTGCCATCTTGACCCTTCTTCCCCAAGCTGCTTGGCGATCATCATACCAAGGTCGTTGCCTTTTCCCAGGAAGCAGGTCCGATCTGTCGATTTTCGCTTTTTTGTTCGCTTTTCCCATTCATGACTTCTGCCCTCGTCTGTGTATTTCCTGCCTCCCTTACCAAAGCTTTCCTGCTCTTTCCCCCACCTCTGCGTTTCCGTCCCCGTACGTGCACCTGTCCTCACCTGCAACCAAAGCACATCGGGCATCTGTTTTCACATCCCATCCTGCACAGAGGGTTTTCACCGCACAGAGGTGGAATTGCACAGAGGATGTTGTCTGCAAATATAATTTTGACTTCCTCTCTGACCTGAGAGGTGTTTATCACATTGTTTTAAAATTTCTTTTTTTAATGTCTTTTTATTTATTTACTTTTGACGTTTATTTATTTTTGAGAGAAAGAGAGAGAGAGAGAGAGAGAGAGCAAGAGCAGGGGAGGGGCAGAGAGAGAGGGAGACACAGAATCCGAAGCAGGCTCCAGGCTCTGAGCTGTCAGCACAGAGCTCGATGCAGGGCTCGATCCCACGAACCGTGAGATCACGTCCTGAGCCGGAGTCGGACGCTCAACTGACAGCTATCCAGGTGCCCAAAGTTTTATTTATTTAAGTAATCTCTGCAGCCAGCGTGGGGCTGGAACTCACGACCCTGAGGTCAAGAGTCGCATGCTCTCCTGACTGAGCCAGCCGGGCGCCCCTGAGCTCTTTAAAATGTCTAGTTGATACGTGGGAGGGTGTCTCGTCTTCTTCCACATGCTGAGAAACTGGCCCTTGCAATGTGTGCCGTCAGACTTCGCGGGGTGAGGTGGGCAACGGTCGACGTGCCTCGCAGACACTTTTGTAGGGCTGGGGGTCCAGGGAGCGTACAGGCCCTGCGTCCTCTGGCCTCACTGCGCTTTCTGTGCCCTGGGTCTGTCCGGAGCCTCCGTGCTCAGCAGGTGGTGGCTCCAGCCGCCCCCGCGGAAGCCAGCTTCTGTCCATTCTGTGTTTTTATAGAACGCAGAAGCGACTCCATATCCATACTCTGCCTTTTGGTTTAAGAAGGCTGGTGCCTGTTTCAGATCCCTGGTAGACATGGGCTTTTTCACCATGAAACAGCTTTGAGTCCGCAGGCTCCGGGGATGAGTACCGCATGGGGGGGGGGGGGGGGGCTGCCTCCCATCTTTGAACTTCCTCGCCAGAGCCTTCCCCCTCGCCCACCCTCCATCACCTGATTTGGGCCCGTAAACCCAGGTCGGTGGGTTTTCTGACCCCACAGGCCTGAGCCGTTCTGATGGCCAGTGAGCCCTGGGGACCTGGAGTGGCCTAACGTGAGGGTTTGTACTTTTGCAAAACCTTCATCTTTTGATGTGATGTGGGCCGGGAGGGAACGGTCAAGAAAGAATTCTTAAGACGTTTTCTGTGCAAGAAGGTGGTTTTATTAAAGCACGGGCACAGGACCGTGGGCAGAAAGAGGGATACTGGGGGCGTCAGGAACAATTGGTTATATACTTTTAAGTTGCGTGGGTAGAGATAGAGGAAGTTTCCGAAGGGATTTTCTTCTTCATTTTTTAAATGCTTATTTATTTTTGAGAGAGAAACAGTGTGCGAGTAGGAGAGGGGCAGGGAGAGAGGGAGACACAGAATCCGAAGCAGGCTCCAGGTTCCAGGCTGTCAGCACAGAGCCCGACGGGGGGCTCGAACCCACGGACTGTGAGATCACGACCTGAGCCGAAGTCGGACGCTCAACCGACCGAGCCACCCGGGCCCCCACACTTTTTTTGCCTTTTTTTCCGCCTCCTCTTTGACGGGAAACCTGATCTGACACCAGCTTACTGTCCTGAGTCAGACACTGTGCACTCCCTCGGCATGCTGCCCGAAGTTTTTTTCTTTTTAATGTTTCTGCTTTTTCTTGTCTTTTACCAAATATGGGTTGTGTTTGTGTGTGAGAGATTGGGGAGAAATGTAGCGTGTCGTTCTTCGGATGCTCCCTGCCCTCTCACCTGGCTGTTAAGGGCTTTACTCTTGCCAAAGGAGACCCTGGTCAGCTGCGTCCACTGGGTGCCTCGGGGCCCGGGTCTCTGGGTCTGGGGGGGCCGACCCTGCCCGTGACTCGGGAGTCACCACTTCCTGCAGTTTGGACCCAGGCTGTGCCAGCAGCCTCCCCGAGGGCAGAGTCCTCACAGTCGTGGAGGGCCTGGGGTAGCTCAAGCTGCCTAGACTTCGGGTTTTGCACCGGAGGGGCCGTGCTCGGGTCCGGGTCCGGGTCGGTGAGGCCTGGGGGCTGCTAGAGCAGGGTGCCCGCGCCTCAGGACTCCTGGCTGGGCCCTGGAGCCTGGGGTCCCCCTCCTTGCCCTGCTCAGCCGGGGCCTCCCACTTGCCCTCCAGCTCCCGAGCCAGGGTCCTGACGAGTCGGGTGCCCATGGGTGCTGGGTGCCGGGGTGCACTGGAGTGCTCTCCAAGCCTGCCCCCACCCAGAGCTGCGGTCTCACAGGAAGCCGAGGCAGTGTGCCAGGGCGGCCATCAGGGCTCGGGCACCCACACCCTGTGCTGTAGCGGGAGCCGGGCTGCAGGACTGCGCTCAGAGGGGGCCCGGTCTGTGTGGCTCCAGGATGCTGGTCTCAGGCGAGGCCTGGCCTCTGAGGGCCAGTCCTGCCTGCCGGGCAGGTGCACCGCAGCCCCGCCCCCTGAGGCCCAGGGAGGAGGGGGCTCCACCCGCCCCCACCCGCCCGAGGCTGAGAGGAGGGCTGGCTGCGGGCCAGAGCCACCCTGTGTCGGGGCACCCCGCCCACCCCGCTCCCACCCCACCAGGCTGGGGGACACGCGGGTCCTCCGTGGCCGCCCCCATCTCCTGCAGGCCAGGATCGCGTGGAGAGAGGGCAGCCACAGCCCCCACCCGGCTTCCTGTGGTCAATGTCAGGACATCACAGCCTGTGGGCCGTCTTACCTCTTACCGTAATCAAGGCTCCCTCCCTCTCTGTGGGAGGAGTGTGTCGGGAAAACGGGAACCCAGGTTTACATTCTGCCGCTGGTCTCCGTTCCCCATGCGAGGACCCCAGGAGCTCTCGTGCTGGTTGTTGTGAATGTTTGGGGTCCAGTCTGTGGCCACAGGAGAGCACTTGCCCCTTCCCCGGGGCTGTGGCACGGGCTTGCCCTGAGGGAGCGCAGGCATGGTTGGGCACTTGGGGAGGGTCTCCACCCTCCACTTGGCCTCCTCTTTAGGGGGCCGCTACCCACAGACCGAATGTGCCTGGGGCGGTGGCCAGGTCAGCCCCAGGCTGGTCTGCACCGGCGGTCAGCTGTGGAATTTTGGAGGGGCCAGATGGAAACCGGGACCGGCCTCGCCTGAGCCCCACGCACCCACAGTGGGAGACAAGGGGCTTTCTTTCGTGAACGGGCTTGGCCGCAGTGAACTGAAAACTGCTGCCTGGGCCCATGTGGCCACTGCTATGACCCAGGAAGCCACAGTGCCACGTGGCTTCTGCAATTTTGACCCTGAACAGGAAGGATGGAGTGTTCTGTTTTGACATTTCTGGGTCCTGATCATAATATTGGTGGGGACCAGGGAGCAGGGGCACCTCCAAAAAGATGGGAACTTGAGACTGGACGGGGCTAATACGCACAGGAACACCGCCACGGGAGCAGGGGAGCCCCGGCTGGTTCTCCTTCACCCAGAGCCTCTGGGTGCAGAGACACGGGTTACAGGGGTGCAAACGGGGACCTACCTACAGGCCGCATCTGAGCCCAGCAGGCAAGGCAGGGACCATGGGCCCTGGGTCAGGGCCTCTGCTGGCCCCGAGGTCACCCTCCTGGCCGGCCACCACCAGGCAGTGTCAGGGGGCGGGGAGCCCCAGGGCCTCAGAGGCCTGCCCTCGGGAGACGAGCCGGCCTTCACATGACGTTCTGGGTGGGCTGTACTGATCTTTTAACGTTTATTCATTTTTGAGAGACAGAGTGTGAGCCGGGGAGGGGCAGAGAGAGGAGACACAGAATCCGAGGCAGGCTCTAGGCACTGAACCGTCAGCACAGAGCCCGACGCGGGGCTCGAACTCACTCACAGACTGTGAGATCACGACCTGAGCCGTAGTCGGACGCCCGACCAACTGAGCCATCCAGGCGCCCCTGGATGTTTTCTTCTGGTAGAATGCGACCCCCTTCCTGCCTGCTAGCTCCCGATTCCTGGCTCCCCTACACCTTGTTTGCCTTCTTGGTCTGGTGGAAAGACCACGGCCAACTGAGGATTTCTGAGACCTGGGGCATCGGTGCTTTGGGCCCAGCCAGGATCCGGCACCCCCAACCCGGGGCGCCTTCAGGGGAGGGTGGCATCCTGGCGAGGAAGGTGTTGCCCATCGGGCGGTGGGTTAGAAGGTGCCGGGTCTGCCTTGAGGAACCAGAACGAGAACCTGAACACCCGTCCCCAGCCTCGCCCCAACGACCTTGTATCTGGGAACATCAGGACCCGGCAGTGTCGGGGCCCTGTCCACGCCGAACGTCAGGTGCTGGGTGTTTAAGGACGGCAGGTGTGCGTCAGGAAACACAGAACGCTGGCGGCCTAGGGCTGTGGCCTCGGACAAGGCAGCAGTGGGCTCCGCAGCACCCACTTCCCCTCCCGCAGGGGCGTCTGAGCAGGGCGGCTGGCTAGGCTGGCTCCCGGCAGGTGCGCCCATCATGCTGGTTCTGCAGCTGCCAGGAGGCCCCGGGCCAGCCCAGGCTCTGCTCTGAGATCGGCACTCAGTTCACTGAGGACTCGGGCACACGGTGGCCGCAGCCCCCATCCACGGGTGCAGCCTCACACATGCAGTGTGCAGTGTGTGTGTGTGTGTGTGTGTGTGTGTGTGTGTGTGTGATGGGTGCAGCGGGGGGGGGGGGGGTGTCCCGGGTGTGCGCCTGCGTGCACACGTGTCCCTGGAGGGAGGCCCACTCCCTGCTCCTCCCTGGAGGCTGGTGGGCTCAGCAGTGAGCCCCACGCCGCTCAGGCCTCCTTTCCTGCTGCCAGCACAGCCCGCCTCGGGCACTCGGCCTCTCCCGGGGGCTGGCCACCCCGGGGCAGCAGGCACAGGGCCTTCGGGCGCCGCGTCTGTGGGCCAGCCAGCCGGAGAGTCTGGAGAGTGTGGGGTCCGAGGCCCCGTCACTGAGACCCCTTCCGTCCCCAGGACATGCTGTGCCAGCACTTCCCGCTCCTCACCCTGGTGGGTCTGCTCGCCCTCTGGTCCGGTGAGTTCCGCGCAGGCAGGGCCATGCGGTCCGTGCCGGGGGGGGGGGGGGGGGGGGGCCCCCCCCCTTCCCCCCCCCCCCCCCCCGCATCCTCCAGGGCCGAGTTCCAGCCTTGGAGGGGCGGCGCCCCTGGGAACAAGTCCCAGGGACGGGCCTCAGTCTCCCTGCACTCCCCCTCCCGCGAAGCCTGGTTTCCTCCCACCCCTCCTGGTGCTCCGGCTGCCCCTCCTCCCCCACCCACCCCCTGACCCGCACCCAGCTCCGCCGCCCCGAGTGCCCGTGGCTCCGTGTGGGGTTGGCCAGCGCAGGCCGCCGCTCACGGAGCTGCCTCATCTTGCCCCCAGCCCTCGGCCAGCAGTGTACCAAGTTCAAGGGCAGCAACTGCCGGGACTGCGTGGAGTCGGGCCCCGGCTGTGCCTGGTGCCAGAAGCTGGTAAGAGCCGCCTTAGGCTGCGCCCGCCGAGGGCCCCCACACCTGGCCTGCCTTTCCCCCCTTCCCACCCCCCCGCCGGGCGCCCTCTCTCTGCCTCTGGAGCTGCTGGCACCCAGGGGCGCCCACCCCTCTGTTTCCGGGGGGACGTGGGGGGGGGCAGGCACAGCCCAGGGGCACGGGACTGTCAGAGGGACAGGTAGACTTGGCCGCACCCCGGGGCAGCCCCAGGGGAGGCGGACCCCTGCTCTGTGCCCCCTGCCCAGGCACGAGCCCTGACCACAGACCACAGACCACGAGGAGACACACAGGGAAGTGGACACAGCTTTCAGGGGAGAAGTTGTGGGCGGTTCTGTGTCGGGACCTTAACTCCTCCGCTGCGTTTTTTCGTTTTTATGTTTTACCCATAATAAGACCTCCAGGGCACAGTCCCTAAATTGACAGTTCCTGTCCCAGGCCCACCCTCCTCCTAGAGAGAACCCCTCCCTTGAGGGACCCTCAGCTCCTGACCACATCCTCCTCCCCTGGGACGCCCCCAGCTCCTGACCGTGCCCTCCCACCCCGGGGGACCCCCAGATCCTGACCGTGCCCTCCCGCCCCGGGGGACCCCCGGATCCTGACCGTGCCCTCCCGCCCCGGGGACCCCCGGATCCTGACCGTGCCCTCCCGCCCCGGGGACCCCCGGATCCTGACCGTGCCCTCCCGCCCCGGGGGACCCCCGGATCCTGACCATACCCTCCCACCCTGGGGCACCCTTAATTCTTCATACTTCAAGGGTCCTTAACCACAATGCGTCCCCTCAGAGTACCACAAAACACTTTTCCAAGGCTCCACACTGCCCGTGGCACCTCATCACCCCTGCACGCTCTACGCAAAGTTTGCCAGTTGTTCCAATAATGCCTTTGATGGCATCTCCCTCTGTCTGTGTGGTGACCCAGGGTCACGCTCTGCACGTAGGTGTTCTGTCCCCCTAGTCGCCTCCAATCCAGGGCGCCCCTCGCTCTGCGTCATCACGTCATTGACATTTCCCCGGAGTTCAGGGGAGCAGGTGTGTGCAAGCCCTCAGCGTGGGCTTGCCCGGCCTCCCCTCCGATTGGGCCCAGAGCGTGCGTTTTGGCCAGAGCCCCGCCCGGGACTCGTGCTGTCACCGCGTCCCAACACTGGTGATGCCAGTGTGGACCGCCCAGCCGAGGGGGCGACTGCCCGGCGTCTCTGCCGTGATGTCATTATTCACTCCTTGCGGTTAGTAAGTAATTGTGGGGAGATGCGCCGAGGCCAGGAAACATTCCACTCCCCGCCAGGCTTACACCCGCTCAGGTTGGCACCCATAGGTGATTCGGGCACGAATCACTTGTCACTTGGAGGGCTGCCAAGTGGTGGCGTCCACTTCACGGACTCCCGCAACGGCTCCTACAGTCTCTTCTCTCTCATCAGTGTGGACCCCGTAGATTTTTATTTTATTCAATAGCTTTACAATCTATCGCCGTCATTCTGAGGCTCAAATGGTTTCACATTTGGCCACTGGGACCCTTCCCACCCCCCCCCACCCCCCGCCAGCCTGTGCCCTCATCACTTTTTTTGAGCACTTTCTTACTCCAGAACAACCAGACGCTCCAGGCCCAGCCGCACTCTCCTGGCCCCAAGGGTGGGATCAGACATTGCTCTGAAGGTTCTGGTTCCCTTTCTCGAGAAGCCTGCCTCCGGATAGCTGCAGTACACGTCCTCCTTTTCTCAACCCTACGAGGCGGGGGCAGCGGCTTCCGAGTTGCCAGCCCGCACCCCGGCCACCAGCAGCCTACAGAGAAGTGGGGTGTGGTGGGGTCTCTCTGCTCGGATGCGGCACGGCCACAGCCCGGGGGGGAAACCTCTGCCAGCCACTTGGATTTCTCCCTTCCCTTTCGTGGGCTCGTTCCGTTCCTTGGGGATAGAGCTGGCCTCGCTTCCTTCCACGGGGATCCCGTTTGGGACTCTGTCTGTTCCTGTGGATTTCGCTTTATGTCTCAAGTACTTCACGCACCGACAGAGCTCCAAAGGGACAGACAGGCAGCCCAGGAAGCGCCAGCCCTCGTGGCCCCTCCGTGGCCCCGGCTGTACCGGGCCGGCCTCCCGCGTGGCCGCCTTACCCTTCCTGAGCCTCCTTCTGTGAAAGGAGCAGAGAGCCGCACACCTGTCTTTAGCGTGTCCTCCCTTGGTGCCACCGAACGCGGGCCCTTCTCCTGCCCCGTGCTGTCAGAACCCAGGGGTCTTCGTGGGGTCGTGAGGACACTGCCCTGGACCCAGGGCTCCCCGGGTGCCACGTGCCTTTTCTCAGGGCAGAGCCTCCGATGAAGGCTGCTGAAGGGCGTGGACACCCCTGCCGGGTGCTCCCGGCTCTGGGGCTGCTGAGGGACCCCGCCATGGGCCAGCCGGGGGCTGGAGACACCGGTCCTTCCGTCATCTCTGCTGCCGGAGGCAGTGGAGGGCAGACGGCTGGTTCCCAGACCGGGGGGACGTAGGATCCCCACGGAGGGGCCACTGGAAGGCAGGTGTCTTCCTGGCTGCCCAGCCTCCCGCCCACCCCACCCCCACAAGGACACCTGTCTTGAATCCCAGGTGGGAATAAGGCGAGTCAGCCTCCTCGAGTGACCCCGAGGGCCAGTCTCATGCAGCACCCACAGTGTGGCCCCCACATTTTCTCCACCCTCCTCCTGACTCCTGACCCCCGATCCCACCCCCAGAACTTCACTGGGCTGGGGGAGCCAGACTCCGTTCGCTGTGACACCCGGGAGCAGCTGCTATTGAAGGGATGTGCAGCTGACGACATCATAGACCCCAGGAGCCTGGCCGAGACCCACGACGACCAGGAGGGCGTCCAGAAGCAGCTGTCCCCACAGAAAGTGACACTCTACCTGAGACCAGGTAGGCGTGGCCTCGGCCACAGACGAGGAGCATGCGTGTAGGTTGCTCTGGGTGCCAGGGCCGACCGATGGCACAAGTGTCCATGTGCCAGGTCGGACAGCAAGGTGGGCAGGAATCCAAGGACGGTTGGAAACCCCAAGGATGGAGTCTGAGCACCCCTGTGGCCCCATCCCCTCTGCCTGCAGGAGGGCGCCCCCACACCCACCACCTGTGGCTATGTGCCTCTGCTCTGCGTCCTTTCCAAAAGGGAGAAGCAACCATCTGGGAAACACTCTTCTGTCCCACTCTCAGAATGCCAGGTGCTCTTGGCAGAGCAAAGGCTCTGATAAGTCCTGTGGCCAAGGAACTCGAATGACTGTTTAAATCAGTGTTGCTCAAACTGACTTGACCGCAGAACCCTGTCAGTGCCCTAAGAAGTGCCCTTTGGGAAGGTGGCTGTGGTGGAAGGCGTAGGACCATGCAATGCACAGGCCAGGGCAGGACGGGGTGGAGTCTGTCCCTCAGCCTCACCTCCGTGATGGCAGTCCTGCAGGGAGCTGGGGGCTGGAAGCGGGACAGAGAGACAACTCAGTCACGCCGTCCCTGATCTTTGGCGATTTATTGAGCATCTGCTATGTGACGGGGCGCCCTAGGTCTGGGACAAATAAGCCAGCAATCACATGAGAACGTGTTGTGACTCAGACAGGGGCCAGAGGGGACGTGATCGGGAAGGGGGCCTGCACCGGGATGGCTGGGTTTGCCCCATGCTGGGGGCGCAGAGCGTGGCTTGCAGGGACAGCCAAGTAGACGTGTACCTCGACAGCGCCTGGTGAACGAGCGCTCAGCGGTGTGCGTGTGTCTGAATGCTCCATCTAGCTGGGCGCCCTGTGACTCGTCCACGGGCCACGGAGAAGGGGGCAATAGTGAACATTTCGGGACCTGCGGGGGGCAGGTCAGTGCCCCTGAGATGCCTTCTCTCTGCCCCGTCCCTACCGACAGGTCAGGCGGCTGCCTTCAACGTGACCTTCCGGCGGGCCAAGGGCTACCCCATCGACCTGTACTACCTGATGGACCTCTCCTACTCCATGCTGGACGACCTCATCAACGTCAAGAAGCTGGGGGGTGATCTGCTCCGGGCTCTCAACGAAATCACCGAGTCGGGCCGCATCGGTGAGGCTCCCCCCCTCAGTCCTGGCCGGCCCTGCTGCCCCGGGCCTCTGCCAGGCAGGGCACTGGGGGGGCTTGCCAGGGCCCCACGCAGGCCCCCCGGGTGCTGTCAACGCCATCCAGCCCTCCACCTCCTCTCCTTCCTTCTCCTTTGTTTTCTGATATGTTCAAAAAACAAAACCTCTACCGTGCTACTCATTAAAAAAACAAATAGTCAGCAGAGTAGGCCGGGGCCGCACAGCAGTCACGCCGGCAAAGACAGAAGCCGGCAAACCGGCAGCGTCCTGACCTGCACCGACTCACTTGCCACGTGCGAGTCTCGGGCACACACGTGCATAAGGCAAAGGAGACGCCTGACTCCCCCGTCTGCCTCCTCCCGAGCCGTGTGCAGGGACGCACGGGCACACCCTCCATCCGTGCACATGCGCTCACACGCCGTGCGTGCACGTGCTCACACTCGTACACGATCACACTCGTGCACACGTGCCCTGCTGCGCAGTAGGAAAACAGAGGCTCCACGGCGGGCTTCCTGCCCACCCCACTCGTCCCGCCCACCCCTCAGGCTTCGGGTCCTTCGTGGACAAGACGGTGCTCCCCTTCGTGAACACGCACCCCGAGAAGCTGAAGAACCCGTGCCCCAACAAAGAGAAGGAGTGCCAGGCGCCGTTCGCCTTCAGGCACGTGCTGAAGCTCACCAACAACTCCCACCAGTTCCAGACCGAGGTGGGGAAGCAGCTCATTTCCGGAAACCTGGACGCCCCCGAGGGCGGTCTGGACGCCATGATGCAGGTCGCCGCTTGCCAGGTGAGGCCCCGCCCAGCCCGGGTTCCCACACCCCTCCCAGGGGAGGCCCCTTCCACCCCGGGTCCCCAGACCAACCCCAAAGGGAGCCCCCCCCCCCCAGCCCCCGTCCCCAGACCCTCACCAAGGGAGGCCCCGCCCAGCCCGTGTCCCCAGAGCCCACCCAAGGGGAGGCCCCGCCCAGCCCCCAGAACCCCCCAAAGGGAGGCCCCGCCCAGCCCGGGTCCCCAGACCCACCAAGGTGAGGCC
>NC_064810.1:1630812-1648160 GCF_023721935.1 Panthera uncia
CAGACCTCCCAGGGGGAGGCCCCGCCCAGCCCTGGTTCCCAGACTCCCCCCAAGGGGAAGCCCCGCCCCGGTCCCCAGACCCCACCCAAGGGGAGGCCCCGACCAGCCTTGCTCCCCAGAACGCCCCCAAACCCAGGGAGAGGGAGCGTCCCCTGCCAGGCGTCCCCAGGCATGTGCGCTAAGTGGCCGTGTCTGCCGCCCCTGGCCCCAGCAGGCCTCCCCCTGCCCCCTGCTGACCCTGGCCTTCCCGCCCGATGGTCATGATGTAAATGCACGACTTGACTCGGACGATTCCAATCTCCCAGTGTCTCCTGCTGCACCCCAGACGCACATTTCCATTTCCGCGTGCTGTCCCGTGGACGACACGGGCCGCTAACGTCCCCGGGCTTGCCCTGTCCCTTTGCGTGTCCTCAGGTTCTGTCATCTTTTGTGTCTGCCACGTTTTTACACGGTAGTAAACGTTTCCGTGAGTGTTTTCTTTCCTTCTGTGGGGTATTTCCCAGTCCCTGGTCGGAACCCCCAGCGCGGCCTGTGCGTGGGCGCGGCCATCGGGAGGTTGTCCCGCAGACACCTCAGGAGCAGGCCACGGTGCTAGAATCCGGCCTGGACACGGGGACCCCGAGCCCCGCGGCCGGTCCCGGCGGAGGTGCTGTGTGAAAGGGGCCGCCTGGCTCCAGCCCCGACGCCGCGCTCTGCCCACTGGGGAAACCGAGGCCGCTGACTCTGCTGTGTTCTCAGGAGGAAATCGGCTGGCGCAATGTCACCCGGCTGCTGGTGTTCGCCACGGACGACGGCTTCCACTTTGCGGGTGACGGGAAGCTGGGCGCCATCCTGACCCCCAATGACGGCCGCTGTCACCTGGAGGACAACATGTACAAAAGGAGCAATGAATTTGTAGGTGGCCTTCCGGTCCTGGGAGGGAGTGGGCGGCGCGGGGGGGGGGGGGTTTGGGGGGGAAGGCCCACCTGGGCTCCGCCCCAGGGGAGCAGGGAGGCAGCGCTAGGGGTCTGGGGGCTGGCGCAAGGGGGCCACACCTCAGGCGGGGACAGCTCCTCGTGGGGCACGCCGCCCCTCAGCATGGAGAAGCTGGGCATCCTCTGGTCTGGAAAGGTCAGCACCCGTCACAGGAACTTGCCCTCACCTGCAGTGGATCGAACTGCACCGTGGAATCGTCCGGGGGTGGGAGGCTGGGCCTCTGGGCCCCAGGTGGGAGCGGCCAGATAGCCTGGTGGTGTGTCCCTGACCCCCGGGACCGGCTGACCAGGCGTCTGTCTCCCCACCAGGACTACCCGTCGGTGGGCCAGCTGGCTCACAAACTGGCTGAAAGTAACATCCAGCCCATCTTCGCCGTGACCAGGAGAATGGTGAAAACCTATGAGGTCGGTGGCATCGGGTCCTGAGCAGCAGGGCGGGCACGGGCATGTCAGTGGTGCTGGCACCCTGCGTCTCTACGGGCTGAGCTGCGCTTGGGCGGGCGACGGGCGACGGCAGGCGGGGGTGCCCACTCTGGGCTCTGTGCGGTTGGAGGAAGGAAGAAGGATGTTCTCTGTCGTGAAATCCAGTCACCGTGTTTCCATTTTTGCTACAACGTAGAAAGTCTTTCTGCAGATCAGAGGCTTCTTTCTTGTTTTATGTCCCAACACGTTTGAGCGTGAGCGGTTCACGCGTTTATCAGGCACATATGGGCAAGTGCAGGACCTCAGGCCGGCGGCATTTCACCAGGAAGCACCCCCGGGTACCCTGCAGAGCCCTGGGCCCCCGCCAGAGCTGCCCCGCCACTCAGAAGCCAACTCTCTCACACACTGACACTTCCTTCTCTGCTTTGGGAACGCTGGGTCTGTCCTGATTTCACGGAATTACTGTTCTTGTTCCATTCTTCTAGAACATGGGGAACTTTCTGTTCCTGGGGCAGTTTCTCTTCCGTCCTTCCTGCCCTCGGTCCGGCACCGTGTTTGTTTTGCGTGTGCACACAGCCGGCTTGAGCCGGGTTGGCCTCCTCTCAGCTCTGCTGGGCTGGGAGAGCACCTGCCAGCCCCTCCCCCTCCGTGGGAGGCGTGGGGCGCCGGGGAGGGGGCGTCGCAGAGTCAGCAGCTCCTGCTGTCAGTTCTCCAGACTCCAAAGGAGGACAGGACCCTGCAGGGGACGCAGAGGAGGGGGAGGGGCAGGTGTCTAGGAGCCGTCCTGGGGCAGGCGGGCAGTGGAAGCCTGCCCGACCACAGGGACAGTGGCTCAGCGCAGGGCCGATGGCCGGGGGCTTCGTAACAGAAGATTGCCCACCTGTGCTGGCTGCGTGAACATGGGCAGGTCGGGCCCTGGAGGCCGTTCTACCAGACGTAGCAGGTCCCAGTAATTTGCTATTGGGACAGGACAGCGTGGTGATGGGGTAGAAGCTGAAGCAGGAGATTTGAATCCCAAACCCACTAGCATGAACAGTGCCCTGGCAATCTGAGCCTGTTTCCTGACCCCGACTCATGGGGCTCTGGGTGAGGGACATCGAGGTGACCCAGAGCCTGTGAGGAGAGCACTTGTTGCACTGTCCTTGGTACACCTGCATCAGAGTGGAGGCAGGTCAGAGGACAGGAGCCCGGCTTCCCGGAGTCACGGTGGGGTCCCGCCCCGGGGGTGAAGGGGAGAGGGCAGCAGAGGCCAGAGGGCGTTGGTGGCCAGGCCGTGACAGTCCTGGTGGACTCCGTGGAGGTGACTGGAGTCTCTCCGGGGAGTTACGGGAGGGCGTTGGGTCAGAGAAGTGACTCAACCATCAGTTCTGTAAGTGAGCCATGATGCAATCTTCCGGGAGAGGTAGTGTGAGGGGAAGGAGGGAACACAGAGCTGTCCGGGCGGTCCAGGTACGCCACACTGCCCACGTGCAGGTGCCACGGGACCAGCTGACCCGGGTCCTACTGGAGCCGATTATTACAGTCCTGCTTAACAGTCTTTTTTTTTAAAAAAAAAAGTTTAAGTTCATTTATGTATTTTGAGAGAGAGAGAGACAGAGAGAGCATGAGTAGGGGAGGGGCAGCGAGGGAGAGGATCCCAAGCAGGCTCCACGCTGTCAGTGCAGAGCCTAAAAAGGGGCCCGAACTCACGAACCGCGAGATCATGACCTGAGCCGAAGTCGGACACTTAACCGACTGTGCCACCCAGGCGCCCACACAGTCGTTATTAAAATTAAATTATATCAACACATTAAAATGCTCAGAACTGATCCCTTCCTGGTGGTTTTGGCACGTCCTACGACTCTATGCCCTTGGTTGTTTGCACCTGATACAGCCGCATGGTGGGGACACTCTCACGGCGGTGAGGCGCGCTCTTCCCAGCTCTGTGTTCAGTGACGTCACAAGCTTGAGCTCGGCCGAGGGGGCGTGTTTACAGCGAGGAAATCGGCAAGTGCTCAGCTTCTGAGCCACTGACCACACGCTGTCTTAACTGAACGCGATAAGATATCTGGTGGGGGACTCTCTGGGCCATTTTATGACCAAGAAGGAAACTGGGGTGTTACGGAACCATGGGCTTCCGTGGCCCCAGGGCTGCAGCTGTGACCGTGTGGTCTGTTTACCTAACAGAAACTCACCGAGGTCATCCCCAAGTCAGCGGTGGGGGAGCTGTCAGAGGATTCCAGCAACGTGGTGCAGCTCATTAAGAACGCCTACAATGTGAGTCCCCCTGGCACTCAGCCGGGGTCCCTGGGGCTGTCACAGGCACCCCGCCCTCCCTGCTGCAGGTCAACAGAAGGGTGGGCCCGACAGAAGTGCCCTGCCCCCTGGGGCCACCGTCAGGCCTCCTGGGCAACGAGCCTGGCTCTTCCCGAAGGGCAGCCGTGCCCTCCCTGGGGATGGAGCGGCTCGTCCCATGCCCGAACCTCGCCTCCCCGATACGGAGCCCCCTTGTAGGCCAAAGTTCCTGGTGGCGAGAGCACCCGATGAGGGTGTCGAGTTACAGCCCTGTCGAGGGGGTTCTGTGTGCTCCATGTACCCTTGCAGAGCCCCTAACCCCCAGAGCAGTACCTCTTGAGCACCAGCCGCTGCCCAGTGTTTCTGTCTACACACCGATGGCACGGTCACTTGTCCCCGCTCACTCACTCTGACTCTGTTCCTCTCTCTCCCTCTCTGTCCCTGTCTGTCTCCCGCTCCCTTAAATGGGTTTTCCAGCTCCTACCCTGTGCCAGGCACTGGGCACTCAGTGGTGGGCGGGACTGTCAAGTCCCCGTTCTCATGGCTGCGTCTGTCCCCATCTGTGCCCTCCTGGCCTCTCGCGGGGCCGTGGCGTTGGTAACCTTGTTCGCACCTGCACGGGGCACAGGACCTAACGCCTCCCCAGCTCTCAGCGGGCATGTGGGGGGAGGAGGGAGGGGTGAGAAATGGAGAGGCCTCAGAGCCATTGGCCAGGAAGGGCCCGGGGACAGCGGGAGGAAGCTCCCTAATCTGTAGCCGTTTTTTGCCGGCAGAAACTCTCCTCCAGGGTCTTTCTGGACCACAACACTGTCCCCAACACCCTGAAAATCACCTATGACTCCTTCTGCAGTAATGGAGTATCACAGGTGGACCAGCCCAGAGGGGACTGTGACGGAGTCCAGATCAACGTCCCGGTGAGGCCCCATTCCGACTGTCGGGAAGGTTCTCTCCCAGGGACAGCTAGGAGTGCACCCAGGCACACGGGGCAAGCACAGGGACAAGCAGGGGGTATCACCCTCAGCACACTGCTCAACACAGGGCTCCCGGGTGCAGGAGGACAGAGGGGATGGCAGCGCCCCCTGGGGCAAGATGCTGGGCAGTGTGTCCAGCAAGGAGCAGAGTCCTTTCCACACACCTCAAGTCTGGTCCGGTTTCCTGATTTGTGTACGTGTGTGTGTGTGTGCGTGTGTATATGCGTGTGGTGTGTGTATATATGTGTGCTGTGTGTTTTGCAAAGATACTAAAGCATGGGCCACCCAGATGATTAGATAAAGACATTGATATTTAAGTTATTTCCATAATATTTTGAATTTATTATGACCATGAGAATTAAATTTTCCCTTTTTCTGGCCGTGAACTAATATTCAGCAAAACACCGCTTTTATTGCAGTTTTAAATGTGACATTGGAATTCCTTCAGATATGTTACTCGCTAAATGTCACACATAAATTTTTCCTGAAGTATCTCCCTTCACACTGGGTGGACCCACACAGGGATTTATTCAATCTTATGATTGGTGATTGCTTCTTATATATTTTTCCTGATATTTCTGCTCTACCTTCGTGGCCCCAGTGGCAATTCATTTAAGTTGGTCTGGGCCGTGCCTTGCTTTTGACAAGCCGCTGCCCCCCTGAGCTCTGTGCTGGCTGCCCGCGCAGGGAGGGTGGTGGGGCTTTGTGCTGTCGCACCCGGTTCCTGTGGGGCCTGTATTCGGGGTCAGAGCACAAGTCCATACCCAGGATCTAGGGCCTCCTGTGGGATTCTGGCATCCTAGCTTACCAGACATAAGGAGAAAATACACGTCCTTTTAAGTCATGTAATCTCCTTATTAACACGTGTGTGATAAAAAAATTCTAGAGAGCCCCCCCCTCACCCCAGCCCGAGTCCAAGCGGGAAGGGATGGGCGCGGGGTGGGGGGGGGGGGGGCGGGCCTCGGGTGAAGGAATGGGCGGGGCTAGGGTGAAGAGATGGGCGGGGCTCGGGTGAAGGGATGCGAGGAGCTCGGGTTAAGGGATGGGCACCGGGATCCGGACGGGCTGGCGGGGCTCTGGTGGGCCTGTTGCTCCCACGTTCTGGCACCGCGGACACCGGCTCTCCCAACGCCCTTCTCTCTTTTCTCATGTCAAGTCCCAAGTCCTGGAGAGTCGCAAGGTGTCTCGTGTTCTTCCCTCTTCCGTCCTCTGGCTCCGGGGCCTCTGCAAGGGCCCCTGCAAGGGCTGGTACTCTCCAGGCCTGGGACCAAGCACACACCCCTTGCCTACTCGGGCCTGGCCCCGGGACAAACCCCTACGTCCAGGCGAGGGCGAGGACACGGGAGCGGGGTGGGAGCCTGCTGTCCCGGCCTTGCCTGAGCCCTGCTCTTCTCCACCACAGATCACCTTCCAGGTGAAGGTCACGGCCACAGAGTGCATCCACGAGCAGTCCTTTGTCATCCGGGCCCTGGGCTTCACGGACACGGTGACCGTTCACGTCCTTCCCCAGTGCGAGTGCCAGTGCAGGGACATGAGCCAGAACCGCGGCCTCTGTGGTGACAAGGGCTCCATGGAGTGCGGCATCTGCAGGTGAAGTGGTGCGGGCAGGTGTGGGGCCGGTGTGGCCCAGGGCCGCAGCTCTGGGAGAAGGGGGCCTGACCCGGGGCCCCTCCCGCTGCAGGTGCGACGCCGGCTACATCGGGAAGAACTGTGAATGCCAGACGCAGGGCCGGAGCAGTCAGGAGCTGGAGGGCAGCTGCCGGAGGGACAACAACTCCCTCATCTGCTCGGGGCTGGGGGACTGCCTGTGCGGGCAGTGCGTGTGCCACCAGAGCGACGTCCCCAACAAGAGTATCTTCGGGCGCTTCTGCGAGTGCGACAACGTCAACTGCGAGCGCTATGATGGCCTGGTCTGCGGGGGCAAGGGTGAGCAGGGGTGAGGGAGAGCTGGGGTGAGGGGGAGCGGGGACGCGGACGGAGGGACGGGTGGACCCGGGTAGAGCCAGGTAAGCGGGGCTGAGGATGGGAGGGGGGAAGGGGGGAGGGACGGACCCGGGTGGACCCGGGTGAGCGGGGGGCGTGGACGGGAGGACCCAGTGAGCCCGATGCAGCCGCATGGGGCTAAGCAGGTACAGACACACAGGCGGACGGACGGATGGACGGGTGCGGGCCGGATGGGCGGGGCCGAGTCTCGGCTGCCGTCCTGCAGAGCGGGGCACCTGTTCCTGCGGCAAGTGCTCCTGCAACCCGGGCTTCGAGGGCTCCGCGTGCCAGTGTGACAGGTCCACCCGGGGCTGCCTGAACCCCGACGGCTTTGAGTGCAACGGGCGCGGCCGCTGTGTCTGCAACGTGTGTGAGTGTGACACCGGCTACCAGCCGCCCCTGTGCCTGGAGTGCCTGGGCTGCCCGTCGCCCTGCGGCCGCTACTTGTGAGTGCCCCGCCCCGCCCGCACCCATGCTGCTCTCCAGCTCCCGGGTCCCCGCAGCTCTGCCCCCGGACTCCTCCGGGAGCCCCTTCCTCCTCCCCGAAGCCTTCGCCCGCGTCACCCCACCCGGGAGCCCTCCTGGCGCCTGAGACCCCGTGCACCTGCGCTCAGCCCCACGCTCCTCTCCTGCGCAGGTTGTGCGCCCAGTGCCTGAAATTTGACCCGAGCCACTCGGGGAGTAACTGTACCTCGGTGTGCGGGAATGTGGGCCCGCTGAGCAAGCCCCCGGAAAAGGGGCGCACGTGCAAGGAGCGGGACGTGGACGGCTGCTGGATCACCTACACGCTGCGGCAGCGGGTTGGCAGGGACAGCTATGACATTTACGTGGATGACAGCCGAGGTGAGACTTCCGGGGTGGCCCCAATGTCTCCCCGCTTAGAAGGCCGGCCTGGGGGTTGGCGAGTTGTCCACAGCTGTGGTCCCCCTGGACCGGCCCCTCCCTGCCTCACCGGTGACACCTGAGAGGCCGTGCTCCGAGCCAGGGGACGTTTCTCAGGCTGGTTACCTCCTACTTGACAGCTGACTGGGGCTTGGAGCTGTGGGTCCCGAGAACTGGGCGAGGGACAGCTGTGTGAGGACCCCTGCGGGCTTTTGGAGATCCCCGCGCTGAGATCTCAGCCCTGGAGGGGGTCAGCTTTCTAAATGCTGCCTGCAGTCTGTCGCTGCAGCCCAGGGCCGTCCCTGGCCCAGTAATGGCTAAGGACACGAGGACGCCAGTCCTGTTCTTGTGGGGTCTCACCTTCCAAGGGGATGGAGACACGCTGGGCCAACACCTAAAATGCCAGTACCCGAGACAGCGCAGGACTGTGGTCAGGGTCAAGAGGTGCAAAGACGGGAGGGGGGCGGTGCCCCAGAGGTCAGAGGTCAGAAGGTCTCTGGGAAGAGGACCCTCGCAGCTGAGACCGCAGGATGAGGGCAGCCACACAAAGCGAAGTGAAGGCTGGGGGGGTCAGAGGCCCTTGGCGCTGGGTCTTTACGGGCCCCGGTGAGTCCCGGGAGGCATTTGGGTCTCTCTCCAAACATACCAAGAGGCTGTTGGCAGTTTTCAGAAGAGTGAGGGACAACTCTGAGCTGCATTTTCGGACGTGGACCCACAAAGGGCCTCTGCGTGACGCAGGCACCGAGGCGCTGACAAGGCTAGGTGTGGAGGTGGCGGGGGCGTGGGGACAGAGCCTGCGCTTGAGTGGAGCATGGGGACGGGGTCGGGAGCAGCGGATGGTGTGTGGGGGTCGGGTCGGGTTTTAGGGGGCACACGTTGGGTGACGGTGACAAAGCACGTGTGGGTGTTGGGACTTAGGGACACCGATGCCCCTTGGGGTACGTTCTGGGGTGGCCCCCAGGGGCATTCAGGGCACACAGACGCTCAGCACCCCACTCCTTTCCTACTCAGAGAGGTTGAGGGGACGGACAGAGGCCGGGGGGCCGAGGCGCTCAGGCGAATGCAGCAGGTGTGGGCAAGCCATCCGCCAGTGCCCAAGTGGGACTGAGACCCGCACCCAGCTCCCCTCCCCGCGGTGGGAACCCCAGAGGGGCAGGTGGGGCTCAGGCCCTCTGTGTGGCCTGGAGCTCACGGCCTGAGTCTGGGGCTGCAGGTTCCGGCCTGCCAGGGTGGACACCTCTCGCCAGGTTTCTTTGACGGGCAGATTTCGGTCACACGTGGTTTTGTGCACCCTTGGCCAAGTTGTTTAACCTCTGTAGGATGCCGAGGCCCGCTAGAAAGGTCAGGATGATGGAGCGCATGAAAACACGGGCACCCAGGGTCAGGCAAATAAGGGCCCTGTTCCCTGGGTCAGGGGCTGAGGCCCGACACACTGCAGCCCAGAGCCCTGGAGGAGGAGGGTGGGGGCCCCAGGACGCCGCCATTGGTTTCCTCAGGAATGCTTTCACTAGGCGAGTCCTCATCCCTCACCCCTGCTACCAGGTGTGTCGGGGGCCTCGGGCACCGCACCTGCCTGAGTACTGACTCAGTCTCAGTAGGTTCTGGTGACGGGGCCACCGGCTGTCCATGGTGGCAGCTGGCTCAGGAGGCTGGTGTCCTGTCCAGGCTGCCCTGGCTACTGGTGTCCTGGCCCCACTTTCTTCCCATGTAAACAAGGGGCCTTTAAGTTTCATCCGGAACCGCAGGGCCTGGTCTGTGCCCTGCCCTGCCCCTTCCCTGGCCGGGGCCTGGGGCTGTGGTTCACTCCCCCACCTGTTGCCTTGATGGTGAGCCCAGTGGTGGGAAAGCTGTGTCCCCCTAAGCACTGGACCGTGTCCTGGGGCAGGGCACACGTGGGGCCCGAAACACTCATGAGTGCGTACTTCTCCCTTGCCTCAGAGTGTGCGGCGGGCCCCCAAGTTGCCCCCATCGTGGGGGGCATCGTGGCGGGGGTCGTACTCATCGGCATCCTCCTGCTGGGCATCTGGAAGGTTCTGACCCACGTGAGTGACCTCAGGGAGTACAGGCGATTTGAGAAGGAGAAGCTCAAGTCCCAGTGGAACAATGTGAGTGGCTGTCCTGGGGGTCAGGCCCCCCCCGCCCCTGTGACCCCCGCCTCTGTGACTTCTGTCCACCTGTCCCCGACGCTCATCCTTAGAGCTGGGACTGTGGGAAGGCCACCCCCACTCCTGGCTCCTTCTTGTCCTGCACTGACGAGTCGCGTCGCTTTTCCCACCAGGACAACCCCCTTTTCAAGAGCGCCACCACGACAGTCATGAACCCAAAGTTTGCTGAGAGTTAAGAGCACTTGGTGAAGACAATGTTGTCTGAACCGACCGGATGCGACCACCCCCGAATCACATCTCCTCCGTCGGGTCCTCCACGGACACAGCTTACGACGCTTGAACATTTCACCCATTAACCAAAAATCCACCGTTTTTTTCTGCTCTCAGAACAATAGATATGGCCAGGTGACAACAGGGACCCATCAGAAGGAACAGCCTCCCCCTTCTGATGTGTCTGACCTTTTCCGTAGAGACTTGAAGAAGGAATTGCTTGGGTCTTTCAAGGTTAGATGCGTTTTCCCGCATAAAAGAGTGGTGGGCTCATTAAAGGCAGCACAAATTTATTTATACTTGAACTTCTCAGGGTATAAGGTTCCATCCCATTGAGTATACTGTTTTTCAGTCACGCGTGTAGAAACAATTAATAAAACTTCAGAAGAGGCTGTCTGTGGGCTCTGTGCACGCTTAGAGGACACGAGTCGACTGTGGGCCGTGCCGTGGGGGTCTGTTCTCTTTCCTCCTTCCTCACCTGCTGGCCTGTGTCCATGGCCCTCTCTGCCCCCGTCCCTGCCCCACCTCCTAAGCCTTCAGGGGCCGTGTGGGGAGCTGGGAGATGAGCTTCTCACCACCCCCCCCCCCACCCAGCTGTCTGCACCTGCTCCTGGGGGTGGGGCAGCGGAAGGCAAGCCGAGAGGAGCGTTTGTGTCTCACGGGCTGGACAGGGCTGACCTGGAAGTCCTGCCCGCCCAGCGCCGCACGACCGAGTGAAACGGCCCGGTGTCGCGGGATCGCTGTGCGTGTCGGTACCCAGCGGTGGTGCCCTGGACACGCGAGTTCCCGCCAGTTGGCACAGGTCGGCAGGCTGGGTGTGGGCCAGGGTCGGAGCAGCGTAGGACACAGAGCTTAGAGCAAGGCTTAAAGACGTGAAGCCGAGCCCCTCGCACTCTGACCTTCGGCTGCCAGCAATCCTCGCTGCTGGTGGTTCCTTCTGCCCCTCCCCCTCTCCCGCCAGGGCGTGGGCGCCACGCCAGGCCGCTCCAGCACCTCCTGCCCGTTCGTGCCTCCGGGCCTCATGCCAGCCCCGGCGACAGCCGTCCTCCTCCTCCGGGGCGCACGCCTCCCCTTCCCCGGGCCGCGCCTGACGGCCCACCCCATCCAGGTCCCCTAGAAATCGGCCAGGATCGCGTGTCCCACTCCAGACCGGCCCTGTTCACACGGCGCATTTGAAACAGAATAGCAAAGTCGCCTTTTCCCACGTGAGGGGCGCCACATCCTTCCGGGCCTAGGAAAAAAGAGCCAGGATTGATTCTACTCCTCCGAACTGTTAAAAATCCAGTTGAACAAAATGGAATCGTGGTCACCCCCGGGCTCCCCACCCTATGAATGTTGGTGGCCCTGCCTGCCCAGTCGCTGTGACCTCAATGGCGCCCCTGTGTGAGTCGAGCCCATCTCACACGCGGCCTGCCTGCCCAAGGTCCTTCCTCTCAAGCCCAGTCACATCCGAGGGACGTCGGGCATCTTTCCGCCAAACTGCTCTCCTTCCTCGGGGTCCCTTCCCTGTGCACTGTGTCCACACACGCTGGGTGGCAACCTCACTTCCTCTTCTTACAACCAGGGCTGGAATTCTCTCATGGTGCCCTGTGTCCCCTCCATCCCCAGACCTCCAGCTGGGGTTCCCACTCACTCTAAAGGTACACACCTGTCTGTGGGAAAAATTGTCGAGAAATAACTTCCAGGGGCGCCCGGGTGGCTCAGTCAGTTAAGCATCCGACTTTGGCTCAGGTCACGATCTCATGGTTTAAGAGTTCGAGACCCGCGTCGGGCTCTCTGCTGTCAGCACAGAACCCCCTTCAGATCCTCTGTCCCCCCTGTCTCTGCCCTTCCCCTGCTTGTGCTCACTCTCAAAAATAAATAAACATTTTTTTTTTTTTAAAGAAAGAGCTTCCAGGGGCGCGTGGGTGGCTCAGTCAGTTGAGGTCCGACTTTGGCTCAGGTCATGATCACGTGGTCCGTGAGTTCGAGCCCCGCGTCAGGCTCTGTGCTGACAGCTCAGAGCCTGGAGCCGCTTCGGATTCTGTCTCTCTCTTTCTCTCTCCCCCTCCCCTGCTCATGCTCTGCCTCTCTCTGTCTCTCCAAAACAAATAAATGTTAAAAAAAAATTTAAAAAAAAAAAAAAAAGAAAGAGCTTCCAGTTTTGGGACTGTTCTCTTTCACCTTCCTATTTATAGATGGCTTTGAGACTCAAGACCAAAACCATACATCATTTATCTAAGCAACTTGATGTCTGTTTCTAGAATATGCATGTACTTCAATGAGCTGACATCTAGTGGGTTTTGTTTTATCCCTTTTCAGTGGAAGGGATACCGTGAGAGTGTACCGTGGGTGTGTTTTGGCCGTTTCTCCTTCACCAGATCAGTCTTGGCATCCACACGACCTGTCTCAAAACTAGGACGCTGCTAACCCCACAGGTCAGGTAGGGCCTAGCCCTCCCCCAACCACCTTCCGGGGGCGGCTCGGAGCAGGGAGTGAGCCCAGCTTCCAGGCTTCCAGCTTTTGGGGGTCTGTGTGGTAAACAGTGCAGAACTGTGCAAAGCAAGCCCACGAGCCCAGATCCAGAGTTTGGGGCTCCCGGACACGGGCCGGTGGCTGATCCAGAATTCGGGGCTCCCGGACACAAGTCGGTGGCTGGTCCAGAGCAGCAGGTGGCAAACACGGGGTGAGAAGAGAGGGAAGGTGTCAGAATGACCTGGGTGCAAGCCCACGGCTTCTCTAAGGGCCTGATTTACGAGGGGGGGGGGGACAGTTTAGATTTCTTTCTCAGTCAGCACGACTGTAGGGAAAGTGTGTTTGGACCCAGAGCCTGATTTACAGCCCGCCGCCCCTGCACCGGGCGCCTGCTCTGGGAATGACTACGCTAGAGGAAGACCATCTCGTCCTTGACATACCGATCAACTTTCCTGCTCCCCACGTTCCTTTACGACAAAACCCGTGACTCCTGCCTACACGTGGCTCTACGATCTCCCGAGCTTTCACAGGATGTCAAAAAAGTATACAAATGTGGGGGCACCTGGGGGGCTCCATCGGTTAAGCCTCCAACTCTTGATTTCGGCCCAGATCGTGATCTCACAGTTTGTGAGATCGAGCCCCACATCAGGCTCTGTGCTGACAGTGCACAGCCTGCTTGGGATTCTCTCTCTCTCTCTCTCTCTCTCTCTGCCCTACCCTCCCTCAGGAGCTCTCGCTCTCTCAGGATAAATAAACATTTAAAAAAAAGTATATAACTCTGGTAAAAACTGTTCATTCTCCAGAGCACCTCCTTCCCTGTGAAGACCGTGTTTCCTGGACAGCTGTCCTAACCTGGGCTCAAAGAAAACTCTCTTTCTCTCTTTTGGAGATTCTAACGTTCTGTTCACTTTTGTTGACACCAAGTAGCCCCGTGGGCCTGGGATGTCCCGGCCTTAACCCTGAAAGTCCTCCCTCCCAGCAAATCACGCAGTCCAGGCAAACCTGGACGGTTGGCCACCTCCGACACGTGTGTTTCTTCCACACCATCGAGCGAGTGACTCAGTTCTCTGAGGACACTGACTGCGTGTCCCACAAATCGAACTTGATTCTGATACCAGATACCTGGACGTGGCATCAGATGCCACAGGTGAGGGGCTCAGTCCCACGGAACTGCTTCCCGGCCTTCAGATGCAATTCCAGCTTGTCGCCTGGGCTTCAGGTAATTGGCTACAGATCAGAAATCCAATTAATTTGCTAGGGTGGTTCACGGAACTCAGAACAGCTTCCGCTCTGGATTACCGGCTTATTGCAAAGGATGTGAACGAACAGCCAGATGGAGAGACGTGTACCGGGAACGGGGGAGGGGTGTGGGGCTTCTGCATCCTGGGGGCCACTCTCCCCACCCCTCCACATGCTCCCCGACCCAGAAGTTCCCCAAACCCCAGTCCTTTGGGGTTTTTATGGAGGCTTCATTACACAGGCATGATTAACTTGTCGGCCACTGGTGACTATCCAACCTCCAGCCCCTCCCCGCTCCTCCCTCCTCCGTCAGTGGGGTGGGACTGAAAATTCCAGCCTCTGCTCACAAGGTTGGTCCCCAGGCTTTGGTGCTTTCCAAAAGTCCCCTCTTTAACAGAAACTCAGATACACTTGAAAGGATTGTCGTAAGTAACAAAAGATACCTTCATCACTCTTGCTATCCAGGAAACTCCAAGGGTTTTGGGAGCTCTGTGCCAGGAACATTAAGACCAAATGTCAATTTTTGATCCTATCCTATATCCCCACGACCCTAGCACCCCCCACCCTGCCACAGACCTGCACCGGTGGGGGGCGCCTGGCTTTGGGTTCCTGACTTCTATTGTAAATGCTAACTGTGTGAGGGCCTCTTGCTGTACATGACCTGGGACACTTTACTTGGGCAGGTGGGGGACCTAGAAAGGTTCATGCTGGCAGCACTGGCAGCTCAGGGGGCTCAGCCCGGCCTGCACCTGCGGAGCGTGAAACGTCAGTGTCCCTCTCAGGCTCGGGCTTCATTGGTGGTGGGGGGGGGGGGGGGGGGGGGGGGACCGCCTGCAGCATGGCCTGTAAGTGCGCCCCGGCCGTGTCAGTGCGCAGCGGTCCGGGTGGGGACTCGGTGACCCAGAGCCCCGCTTCTCAAAGGCTGTTTCCTCACCGCAGGCCCAACTTCACCTGCGCATTTGTTAGAGACGCAGACTCTCGGCCTGGCTGTAGATCCGCTGAGTCAGGGGCTCTGCGGTGAGCTTAACAGTCTGGGTTTGTCATGTTCTGCATGTGCTTCTGAGGCACGATTGAGAAGCCCTGGGCGAAACTGGAGGACGAGTCTAATCACGGACATAACGGTGGGGTATGTGGGCGAGGAATACAGGTGTGTGCAGCGGGGAGGCCCCCTCGGGAGGGGTCGGCCCTGCTTGGGCGCCTTCTCTGGCAGGGCCAGCTGAAGCCAGGCCTGAGCTGATACCTCGAGGCAGTTTCTGGAAACATGGCTGCAGAATTGGTTGCCCTCAGGCCCTGTCCTGGTTGTGACGTATTCCCGATAGTTTTCCAACGATCCTTTTGAGAACTTCGCACCTTGTGCCCGTGGGATGGAGAGGAGCTGGAGGGGACTCGGTTGAAGCCCCGCCTCCAAGTCTAGCCCTGCCTCTGGCTGGCGGCGTGACCTTGAAAAAGTTGTTTCCTGTCTTGTCACATTACGGGTGGAGGCTCACTAGAGCCCCCTCTGCGCGCTTCTGAGGACTCTGAGAGGCTGACACAGAAAAACACTTTAAGAATCGAGACCGCTCATAGGGGATGGCTGACCAGAGTGTTCCGGGTCTCACGCCTCAGTCCAGGCCCCACACGGCAGGAACCAGGACCAGCTCCAAAACCCAAGCAGGTAAGAGCCCCTTGTAGCTCTCTCTGGAGTCGCCGCGCGTCCAGGTGCGTGCGTGTTCCGTAACATCCCTTGATCCAGCCATGGAAATGGGCTCTGTCCATCCCTCCCTCCGCCCCAGAGTCCCTTGGAGCCCCCGCCTATCCAAGAGCTCCTAAGATCCCTCCAAGGCCATCCAAAGTCCCAGCCCCTCAAGTGCTCCCTGTGTCCTCAGCTGATCACAGAGATCTAATGTGTTACCTGTTTCAGGTAGTAGCTTTGCTCTTTTTTTACAGGGCCTTTTGGAAGTAATTCCTTAACTTACTAAGAGGAATGTACTCTTTTTTTTAATGTTTATTAATTTTTGAGAGAGAGAGAGAGAGCGAGCATGCTCATGTGCACCAGCACCAGCTGGGGAGGGGCAGAGAGGGAGGGAGAAAGAGAATCCCAAGCAGGCTCTGCACTGTCAGCACAGAGCCCAACACACAGCTCAGTCTTAGGAACCATGAGATCTTGACCTGAGCCAAAACCAGGAGTCAAATGTCCAACCCACCAAGCCACCTAGGTGCCCCAAGAGGAATGTACTCTTGATGACAAATAAAATCAGATGGCAGGCACACTGACCACAAATAAAAACAACTCTGGTGAAAATGCCCAGCAAGCCACTCCCATATGCACAACTCCAGGGTGGGGACCCTGGAAATGTGAAATCACCACGGCTCTGGATTCCACCCAATGACCAGTCTGGTGTTGGAGGACAGCCTTTCCCATCGTGCAGGATTTGACCATCACTTCCCTTAAATTGATGCCGTTGTGACTGTGCGGTCTGATTCTTTGGCTATCTTTCTTGGAAAAATCATACGCTCTTTTTAAAAATTTTGTTTATTTGTTTCGAGAGCGCGTGCACACGAGCCAGGGAGGGGCAGAGAGAAGGCGAGACAGAATCCCAAGCAGGCTCCACGCCATCAGCACAGAGCCCGATGTGGGGCTGGAATCCATGAGCTGTGAGATCATGACCTGAGTTGAGATCAAGGGTCGCAGACTCAACCGACTGTGCCACCCGGGCGCCCCAGTCATACGCTTTTAATTGCACGTGGCCAAGAGGAGTCATTCCGTTTCTCTGAAAAGTTATCGCGGGTGTGCCTCTCATGATGCTGCTTGAGTCTCCCCTGGAAGCTTAAAGCTCTTTGACAATCGAATGCAATTGAAGTAACGCTGCCACTTCCTCCCCGCTTTCAAAACAGGAAACGGACTCTAGATGCCAAGTATTTTTTGAACATCCATGTTGTTGAAATGTTGCAGAACACAGTTGGGTTTTAAAATGCTACTGCTGGGTATTTAAAAAAAAATGCTATTGCTGGGGCGCCTGGGTCGTTCAGTTGTTGGTTAAGCACTCAACGCTTGATCTCAGCTCAGCTCTTGATCTCAGGGTCACGAGCTCAAGCCCCATGTTGGGCTCCACGCTGGGTGTGACGCCTCCTTAAAAAACATGCCAGTGCTGATGGCGCCGTTTCAAATGCAGCAGTGTCCACGGAGGCTTGGTTTACAAACGTCCAATGTCCTTCGACCATCATTAAATTGTTTGTTGTGTGTTTGCGCTGTTAGGACGAAAACGTGTTGGTTTCTGGGGCCATATATCTAAACCCAGGTAGGTGTTTATTCTATTTCCAGTGGAAATGGAGTTTTTAAACGTCTGTTTACCTAAACAGCAGATCCAAGTGGAGATATTTGGAGGTATTTGCAGTAGGAGAAGCGGGTCAGTTTACTAGTTAAGGGGCCTTCGCTGCCTTACCCGTACAGGAATCCTTGTCACTTCACGAAAAGTCGAACAAAGTTGAAGACATACTCATTAAAGCATTCAACGCTGGCATCGACACGATGTCACGGGCCCGTGGTCTTCATCCTTTCATCCTCTGTGCCGCAGACCAAGACCAGCACCACGGGCACCCAGGCTAACTTGGGTCGGCCCTGAAGTGGAAGCTGGGAAGAGCTAACGCTGAGGCTGTGGGTCCTCCCGGTGTGTGATCTTGTGATCTCATGATGGTCAGTACTGCTGTGAGCTCACAGAGACTGAGTACCTGGGGGGGGGGGGGGGCGGGGAGGTCATAGAGGTAGAATCTGGCCAGGTTCATTGCTAGCCCTT